>NW_027196151.1:0-105361 GCF_038502225.1 Cherax quadricarinatus | reverse complement strand
CATGGCTGCACTCCTGGCAGACACATGGAGCATGGCTGCACTCCTGGCAGACACATGGAGCATGGCTCCACTCCTGGCAGACACATGGAGCATGGCTCCTCTCCTGGCAGACACATGGAGCATGGCTGCACTCTTGGCAGACACATGGAGCATGGCTCCACTCCTGGCAGACACATGGAGCATGGCTCCTCTCCTGGCAGACACATGGAGCATGGCTGCACTCTTGGCAGACACATGGAGCATGGCTCCACTCCTGGCAGACACATGGAGCATGGCTCCTCTCCTGGCAGACACATGGAGCATGGCTGCACTCTTGGCAGACACATGGAGCATGGCTCCACTCCTGGCAGACACATGGAGCATGGCTCCTCTCCTGGCAGACACATGGAGCATGGCTGCACTCTTGGCAGACACATGGAGCATGGCTCCACTCCTGGCAGACACATGGAGCATGGCTGCACTCTTGGCAGACACATAGAGTATGGCTGTACTCTTGGCAGACACATGGAGCATGGCTGCACTCCTGGCAGACACATGGAGCATGGCTCCACTCCTGGCAGACACATGGAGCCTGGCTCCACTCCTGGCAGACACATGGAGCCTGGCTCCACTCCTGGCAGACACATGGAGCATGGCTGCGCTCCAGGCAGACACATGGAGCTTGGCTCTTGTTCAAGAGACTGAAGATCCTCTCTGCTGCTTTGAACCTCGTATGTTGCTCGTTGAGGGCAGGGAAATCTGGCAGCAACTCTAAAGTAATTAAACAAACGCGCGCAGATATATCTAATTAATTCTGTGGGTAGTGTCCATGTTGCTTCACTGGTAAACACACCGTCGTTCCCTGTGATATAAGTTACCACGTCGCTCTGGATATTAATTATTTATATGAGACATCAACATATAGCAAGCGGCCCCATGTTGATCATGCACAACAACATAGAGCAAGCGGCCCTAAGTTGATCATGCACATCAACACAGAGCAAGTGGCTCTATATTGATCATGCACAACAACATACATATACACAAATAAGCAACATATGCAGCACTGAAACATATAACGACGTATTGGTCAGAATTGGACCACTAACTAGTACACAAGCGTGAGTTTACATACATGGAGAGTTTACATGGAGAGAGTTCCGGGGGTCAACGCCCCCGCGGCCCGGTCTGTGACCAGGCCTCCTTAGGTCAGTGTCCCAGGATGCGACCCACACCAGTCGACTAATACCCAGGTACCCATTTTACTGATGGGGAACATAGACAACATGTGGAAAGAAACACTTCCAATGTTTCTACTCTGGCTGGGAATCGAACCCAGGCCCTCGCCGTGTGCAGCGAGAGCGTTAACCACCAGGCCACCAGAGTCAGTATATACCAGAGAAGAGAATCTGGACAACCAGAACACCAGGACACCACTAGGAGAACCAGAACACCAGGACACCACCAGGAGAACCAGAACACCAGGACACCACCAGGAGAAGCAGAACATCAAGACAGCACGAGGAGAACCAGAACACTAGGATACCACTAGGAGAACCAGAACACTAGGACAGCACCAGGAGAACCAGAACACCAGGACTCAACCAGGAGAACCAGAACATCAGGACACCACCAGGAGAACTAGAACACCAGCACACCACCAGGAGAACCAGAACACCAAGACTCAACCAGGGGAACCAGAACACCAGGACACCACCAGGAGAAGCAGAACATCAGGACAGCACGAGGAGAACCAGAACACTAGGATACCACTAGGAGAACCAGAACACTAGGACAGCACCAGGAGAACCAGAACACCAGGACTCAACCAGGAGAACCAGAACATCAGGACACCACCAGGAGAACTAGAACACCAGCACAATACCAGGAGAACCAGAACACCAAGACTCAACCAGGGGAACCAGAAGACCAGGACACCACCAGGAGAACCAGAAGACCAGGACACCTACAGGAGAATCAGAACACCGGGACAACACCAGGAGAACCAGAACACAAGGATACAACCAGGAGATCCAGAACACCAGGACAGTACGAGGAGAACCAGAACACCAGAACACAACCAGAAGAACCAGAACACCAGGACAATACCAGGAGAACCAGAACACCAGGACAGTACCAGGAGAACCAGAACACTAGAACAGTACCAGGAGAACCAGAACACCAGTACTTCACCAGGAGAGAAAGAACACCAGGACAGTACCAGGAGACCACAACATTAGGACAGCACCAAGAGAACCAGAACACCAGGACACCACCAGGAGAACCAGAACACCAGGACACCACCAGGAGAACCAGAACACCAGGACAGCACCAGAAGAACCAGAACACTAGGACAGCACCAGGAAAACCAAAACACCAGGACACCACCAGGGGAACCAGAACACCAGGGCACCACCAGGAGAACCAGAACACCAGGACAGCACCAGGAGAACCAGAACACGAGGACAGCACCAAGAGAAACAGAACACCAGGACAGCACCAGGAGAACCAAAACACCAGGACAAATCCAAAAGAACCAGTACACCCAGGACACCACCTGTAGAACCAGAACACCAGGAAAGCACCAGGAGAACCAGAACACCAGAAGAGGACCACGAGAACTAGAACACCAGTACACCACCAGGACATCCAGAACACCAGAAGAGGACCACGAGAACTAGAACACCAGCACACCACCAGCACATCCAGAACACGAGAAGAGGATCAGGAGAACCAGAACACCAGGACAGCACCAGGAGATCCAGATCACCAGGACACCTCCAGGAGAACCAGAACACCAGGACACCACCAGCAGAACCAGAACACCAGGACACCACCAGGGGAACCAGAGCACCAGGGCAGCACCAGGAGAACCAAAACACCAGGACACCACCAAGAGAACCAGAACACCAGGACACCACCAGGAGAACCAGAGCACCAGGACAGCACCAGGAGAACCAGAACAAAAGGACACTGCCAAGAGAAACAGAACACCAGGTATTACAACCCAGGAGTCCCAAAGGCCTGTTATCCTTGGTGTAAAGGGAGCCAAATAAACACAGCAGAAAAGCTTTTGACTTAAATTATTCTTCACGAATTTAGAACAGAAGTATGTACAGTATATACACTATGTACAACAATAGGTATTAGTGCACTCCATGGTAAGCAAGGCAGAATAGAAGCCACTAGAGAGCAGACCGTGCTTCAACCAGCTCAAGAATGGGAATGACAGGGGCAGACAGGTGAGTTGAACCCACATCACCTCTGCGATTGCCAAAACCATCTTCTCATTTGCTCGAACCTGGGAACTGATTGAACGACGGGGCCCCATCGTCAACCCTTAGTCCCTGGTTTGCTGGTTGGGGGAGATAGCCTGTAAATGAGGGTGTGTACATACCCTTTGTTTGCCACACCACGACACCGAGAAGGCTAACACACTCGCACACTCACTCGCACTCTCACTAACACACTCACTCACACACTCACTCACACTCACTCACTAACTAACTCACTCACTCACTCAACCACTCACACATTCTCTCATACACTCACTCGCACTCTCACTCACACACTCACACACACAATCACTCGCACTCTCACTCACACACTCACACACACACTCACTCACACACTCTCTCACACACTCTCTCACTCACTCACTCACTCACTCACACACACACACACACACACACACACACACACACACTTACACACTCACTCACACATTCACTCACTCACACACACATACTCACTCATTAACTCGCACACTCACACACTTTCACTCACTCCCACATTCTCTCACACACTCACTCGCACTCTCACTCACACACTCACACAGTCACTGTCTCACACATTCAAACACGCACTCACTCACTCATACACTCACTCACACACTAATTCACACACTCACCCACTCACTCACTCTCTCACTCACTCGCACACTCACTCGCACACTCACACTCACTCTCACACTCACTCACTCTCTAACACACTCACTCACTCACACTCTCACACACTCACTCACACACTCAAAGACTCACACACTAACTCACTCACTCACACACACAAACACACACACACTCACACTCACACACTAACTCACTCACTCACTCACTCACTAACTCACACATTCACTCACTCACTCACTCGCACTCTCTCTCACACACTCATTCACTCAATCTCTCACTCGCACACTCCCTCACACACTCACTCACTCACTCACTAATTCACTCACTCACACACTCACACACTCGCTCACACAGTCACTGACTCACATATTCAATCTCGCACTTACTCAGTCACACACTCACTTACACACTAATTCACACACTCACTCACTAACTCAGTCGCACACACTCTCACACACTCATTCACTCACACACTCACTCACACTCACTCTCACACTCACCCTCTCACACACTCGCACACTCACTCATACACTCACTCACTCACGATCTCACTCACTCACTTACTCACTTACTCACTCTCTTACTTGCACACTCTCTCCCACGCACATTCACTCAATCACTCACACACTCACTTACTCACACACTCACACAGTAACACACTCACTCACACACTCACTCACTGTTTCACTCACTGTCTCACTCACTCACTCATTCACACACTCACTCACTCACTCACTCTCACACTCACTCACTCACTCAATCACACACTCACACCCTCACTCACACACTCACTCACACACTCACTGACTCACACATTCACTAACGCACTTACTCACACACTCTCGCACACTCTCTCACACACTCATTCACTCAATCACTCACACACTCACTCTCACACTCTCTCACACACTCACTAATTCACACACTCACTCACTGGCACTCTCACTCACACAATCACTCACACACGCACTCACTCACTAACTCACTCACTCACACACACACACTCAGTCACTCAGTCACTCACTCACGCACTCACTCGCACTCTCTCTCACACACTCAATAACACAATCACTCACACACTCACTCACACACACACACTCAGTCACTCAGTCACTCACTCACGCACTCACTCGCACTCTCTCTCACACACTCAATAACTCAATCACACACACTCACTCACTCACACATTCACTTACACACTCACTCACACACTCTCTCACACTGTCATTCACTCACTCACCCACTCACACACACACTCAGACACACACACACACACACACACACACTTACTCACTCACACACACTCACACTCGCTCACTCACTCTCTCACTAACTCACTCGCAAACTCTCTCGCACACTCATTCACACGTTCACTCACTCTCACACTCACACATTCTTTCACACACTCGCTCGCACTCACTCACACACTCACTCTTTCACTCACTCAGACAGTCACTCATTCACTCACTCGAATACTCTCTCACACACTTATTCACTGAATCACTCACTCACTCGCTCACACACTCACTCACACACTCACTCACACACTCTCTCACACACTCACTCACTCAAACACACTCACACACACACACACTCACACTCTCACTTACACACACACTCATTCACTCACTCACTCACACACTCACTCACTCACTCACTCGCACTCTCTCTCACACACTCATTCACTCACTCACTCGCACACTCACTCACACAAACATTCACTCAGCCACTCAGTCACTCACTCACTCATTCGCACACTCTCTCACACACTCATTCACTCAAACACTCACACACTCACTCACTCAAACACTCTCTCACACACTCACTCACTCACTCATTCAAACAATCTCTCACACAGTCACTCACTCACTCACACACACAAACACACACTCACACTCACACACTAACTCACTCACTCAGTCACTAACTCACACATTCTCTCACTCTCACTCGCACTCTCTCTCACACACTCATTCACTCATTCACTCTCTCGCACACTCACTCACACACTCACTCACTCACTCATTAATTCACTCACACAGTCACTGACTCACATATTCAATCTCGCACTTACTCACTCACACACTCACACACTAATTCACACACTCACTCACTCACTAACTCAGTCGCACACACTCTCACACACTCATTCACTCACTTACTTACTAACTATCACTCACTCTCACACTCACCCTCTCACACACTCACTCGCACACTCACTCACACACTCACGAACTCACGAACTCACTCACTCACTCACTTACTCACTCAAACACTTACTTGCACACTCTCTCCCACTCACATTCACTCAATCAGTCACACACTCACTTACTCACACACTCACACAGTAACACACTCCCTCACTCACTCACTCACTCACTCACTCACTCACGCACACACTCACACACACGCACACTCACACACTCACTCACACACTCACTCGCTCACTAACTTACACACACACACACGCACAGACTCACTCATTCACTCACTCACTCACACGCTCACTCACTCACACACTCACTCGTACATTCTCTCACACACTCGCACACTCAATCGCACACTCATTCACACACTCACGCACTCAGTCACACACTCACTCACCCGCACACCCACTCACACACTCACTCACTCACTCTCTCACTTACTCACGCACTCACTCAGTCACTCAGTCACTCACTCGCTAACTCGCACACTCTCTCACACTTAATTTACTCAATCACTCACACACTCACTCACTAACACACTCACTCACACACTCAGTCACTCACTCACTCACTCACTCGGACACTCTCTCACGCACTCATTCACTCACTCACACACTCACTCATACATTCTCTCATACACTCGCACACTCAATCGAACACTCACTCACACACTCACTCACACTCACTCCCAAACTCACGCACTCACTCACACACTCACTCACCCGCACACTCACTCACACACTCACTCACTCACTAGCTCACTTACTCACTCACACACTAACTCACTCACTTACTCACTAACTCGCACACTCTCTTACACTTAATTTTCTCAATATCTCACACACTCACTCACTAACACACTCACTCACTCACTCACACACTCACTCTCACACTCACTCACACACTCACTCACTCACACACTCAGTTACTCAATCACTCACTCGCACACTCTCTCACATATTCATTAACTCAATCATTCACACACTCACTCACTCATTCACACACTCACTCACACACTCTCTCACACACTCATTCACTCACTCACTCACTCACACACACACACACTTACACACTCACTCACACACTCAGTCACTCACTCACTCACACACTCACTTACACACTCACTCGCTCACTCACTCACTTACTCACTCACACACACACACACTCTCAGTCACTCAGTCACTCACTCACTCGCACACTCTCTCACACACTCAATAACTCAATCTCTCACACACTCTCTCACTCACACACTCACTTACACACTAACTCACACACTCTCTCACACTCTGATTCACTCACTCTCCCACTCACACACACTCACACACACACACACACGCACACTTACTCACTCACATACTCACTCACACACTCACACACACACACACTCACTCACTCACTCTCTAACTAACTCGCTCGCAAACTCCCTGGCACACTCATTCACACGTTCACTCACTCACACACTCACTTACACATTCTTTCATACACTCGCTCGCACTCTCACTCACTCACACACTCACTCTTTCGCTCACTCAGACAGTCACTCATTCACTCACTCGAATACTCTCTCACACACTTATTCACTGAATCACTCACTCACTAGCTCACACTCTCACTCACTCACTCACTCACACACTCACTCACTCACGGACTCACTCACTCGCACACTCTCACACACTCATTCACTCAATCACTCACACACTCACTCACTCATTCCCACACTCACTCATTGGCACACTCGCTCACAAAATCACTCACACACGCACTCACTCACTCACTCACTCACTCACACACACACACACACTCAGTCACTCACTCACTCACTCACTCACTTACACACTCACTCACACACTCTCTCACACTCTCATTCACTCACTCACCCACTCAAACACACTCACACACACACACACTCACACTCTCACTTACACACACACTCATTCACTCACTCACTCACACACTCACTCACTCTCTCACTCGCACTCTCTCTCACGCACTCATTCACTCACTCACTCAATCGCACACTCACTCACACACTCACGCACTCAGTCACTCAGTCACTCACTCACTCATTCGCACACTCTCTCACACGCTTATTCACTGAAACACTCACACACTCACTCACTCACACACTCTCTCACACACTCACTCACACACTCATTCAAACAATCTCTCACACAGTCACTCACTCACTCACACACACAAACACACACTCACACTCACACACTAACTCACTCACTCACTCAGTCACTAACTCACACATTCTCTCACTCTCACTCGCACTCTCTCTCACACACTCATTCACTCATTCACTCTCTCGCACACTCACTCACACACTCACTCACTCACTCATTAATTCACTCACACAGTCACTGACTCACATATTCAATCTCGCACTTACTCACTCACACACTCACACACTAATTCACACACTCACTCACTCACTAACTCAGTCGCACACACTCTCACACACTCATTCACTCACTCACTTACTAACTATCACTCACTCTCACACTCACCCTCTCACACACTCACTCGCACACTCACTCACACACTCACGAACTCACGAACTCACTCACTCACTCACTTACTCACTCAAACACTTACTTGCACACTCTCTCCCACTCACATTCACTCAATCAGTCACACACTCACTTACTCACACACTCACACAGTAACACACTCCCTCACTCACTCACTCACTCACTCACTCACGCACACACTCACACACACGCACACTCACACACTCACTCACACACTCACTCGCTCACTAACTTACACACACACACACGCACAGACTCACTCATTCACTCACTCACTCACACGCTCACTCACTCACACACTCACTCGTACATTCTCTCACACACTCGCACACTCAATCGCACACTCATTCACACACTCACGCACTCAGTCACACACTCACTCACCCGCACACCCACTCACACACTCACTCACTCACTCACTCTCTCACTTACTCACGCACTCACTCAGTCACTCAGTCACTCACTCGCTAACTCGCACACTCTCTCACACTTAATTTACTCAATCACTCACACACTCACTCACTAACACACTCACTCACACACTTAATCACTCACACACTCATTCACACACTCACTCTCTCACACACTCAGTCACTCACTCACTCACTCACTCGGACACTCTCTCACGCACTCATTCACTCACTCACACACTCACTCATACATTCTCTCATACACTCGCACACTCAATCGAACACTCACTCACACACTCACTCACACTCACTCCCAAACTCACGCACTCACTCACACACTCACTCACCCGCACACTCACTCACACACTCACTCACTCACTAGCTCACTTACTCACTCACACACTAACTCACTCACTTACTCACTAACTCGCACACTCTCTTACACTTAATTTTCTCAATATCTCACACACTCACTCACTAACACACTCACTCACTCACACTCACTCTCACACTCACTCTATCACACACTAACTCACTCACTCACTCACACACTCACTCTCACACTCACTCACACACTCACTCACTCACACACTCAGTTACTCAATCACTCACTCGCACAATCTCTCACACATTCTTTACCTCAATCACTCACACACTCACTCACTCTCACACTCACTCACACACTCACTTACACTCTCTCTCACACACTAGTTCACTCACTCACTCACTCACACACACACACACTTACACACTCACTCACACACTCACTCACTCACTCACACTCTCACTTACACACTCACTCACTCACTCACTCAATCACTCACTAACTCACAGACTCACTCACTAATTCACTCGCAATTTCTATCACACACTCATTCACTCATTCACTCACTCGCATAATCACTCACACACTCACTTACTCACTCACTCACTCAATCACTCACTCACTCACACACTCACTCACTCACTCACACACTCACTCACTCACTAATTCACACACTCACTCACTCACTCACTCACTCGCACACTCTCTCACACACTCATTCACTCACTCACTCAAACACTCACTCAATCACACTCACTATAACACTTACTCTCTCACACACTCTATCACTCACTCACTCACACACTCACTCACTCACTCACTCACACACTCACACATTCACTCACACACTCACTCACACACTCACTGACTCACACATTCACTAACGCACTTACTCACACACTCACTCGCACCCTCTCTCACACTCATTCACTCAATCACTCACACATTCACTCATTCATTCCCACACTCACTCACTGGCACACTCGCTCACAAAATCACTCACACACGCACTCACTCACTCACTTACTCACTCACACACACACACTCAGTCAGTCACTCACTCACTCACTCGCACACTCTCTCACACACTCAATAACTCAATCTCTCACACACTCTCTCACTCACACACTCACTTACACACTAACTCACACACTCTCTCACACTCTGATTCACTCACTCTCCCACTCACACACACTCACACACACACACACACGCACACTTACTCACTCACATACTCACTCACACACTCACTCACACACACACACACTCACTCACTCACTCTCTAACTAACTCACTCGCAAACTCCCTGGCACACTCATTCACACGTTCACTCACTCACACACTCACTTACACATTCTTTCACACACTCGCTCGCACTCTCACTCACTCACACACTCACTCTTTCACTCACTCGGACAGTCACTCAATCACTCACTCGAATACTCTCTCACACACTTATTCACTGAATCACTGACTCACTCGCTCACACACTCACTCACACACTCACTCACACACTCTCTCACATTCACTCGCTCAAACACACTCACACACTCACACACTCACACTCTCACTTACACACTCACTCAGTCACTCACTCACTCACACACTCACTCACTCACTCGCACACTCACACTCATTCACTCATTCACACGCTCATTCACTCACACACTCACTCACTCGCACACTCACTCACACTCTCACTTACACACTCACTCACTCACTAACTCACAGACTCACTCACTCATTCACTCGCAATTTCTATCACACACTCATTCACTCATTCACTCACTCGCACAATTACTCACACACTCATTAACTCACTCACTCACGCAATCACTCAATCACTCACACACTCACTCACTAATTCACACACTCACTCACTCACTCGCACACTCTCACACACTCATTCACTCACTCACTCAAACACTCACTCAATCACACTCACTCTAACACTTACTCTCTCACACACTCACTCACTCACTCACTCACACACTCACTCACTCACTCACGGACTCACTCACTCGCACACTCTCACACACTCATTCACTCAATCACTCACACACTCACTCACTCATTCCCACACTCACTCATTGGCACACTCGCTCACAAAATCACTCACACACGCACTCACTCACTCACTCACTCACTCACACACTCAGTCACTCACTCACTCACACACTCACTTACACACTCACTCACACACTCTCTCACACTCTCATTCACTCACTCACCCACTCACACACACTCACACACACACACTCACTCTCTCACACACTCACTCACTCACTCACACACTCAGTCACTCACTCACTCATTCACTCACTCACTCGCACACTCTCTCACACATTCATTAACTCAATCACTCACACACTCACTCACTCACACACTCACTCACACACTCACTCACACACTCTCTCACACACTCATTCACTCTCTCACCCACTCACAAACGCACTCACACACACACACACACACACACTTACTCACTCACATACTCACTCACACACTCACTCACACACACACACTCACTCACTCACTCTCTCACTAACTCACTCGCAAACTCTCTCACACACTCATTCACACGTTCACTCACTCACACACTCACTTACACATTCTTTCATACACTCGCTCGCACTCTCACTCACTCACACACTCACTCTTTCGCTCACTCAGACAGTCACTCATTCACTCACTCGAATACTCTCTCACACACTTATTCACTGAATCACTCACTCACTAGCTCACACTCTCACTAACACACTCACTCACACACTCTCTCACACACTCACTCACTCAAACACACTCACACACACACACACACTCACACTCTCACTTACACACTCACCCAGTCATTCACTCACACACTCACTCACTCACTTGCACTCTCACACACCCATTCACTCATTCACACGCTCATTCACTCACACACTCACTCACTCGCACACTCACTCACACTCACTTACACACTTACTCACTCACTCGCAGACTCACTCACTCATTCACTCGCAATTTCTATCACACACTCATTCACTCACTCGCATAATCACTCACACACTCACTGACTCACTCACTCACTCAATCACTCCGTCACTCACACACTCGCTCACTAACTCACACACTCACTCACTAATTCACACACTCACTCACTCACTCACTCACTCGCACACTCTCTCACACACTCATTCACTCACTCAAACACTCACTCAATCACACTCACTCTAACACGTACTCACTCTCTCACACACTCTCTCTCTCACTCACTCACACATTAACTCACTCACTCACAGACTCACTCACTCACTCACTCACTCACACACTCACGCATTCACTCACACACTCACTCACACACCCACTGACTCACACTTTCACTAACGCACTTACTCACACACTCACTCGAGCAATCTATCACACTCTCACTCACACACTCACTCCCACACTCACACACTTTCAGTCGCTCAGTCAGTCACTCACTCACTCACTCACTCGCACACTCTCTCCCTCACTCATTAAATCAATCACTCACACACTCACTCACACAGTCACACACTCACTCACACACTCTCTCACACACTCATTCACTCTCTCACCCACTCACACACACTCATACACACACACACTTACTCACTCACACACTCACTCACACACACACACACACACACACACACACACACTCAGTCACTCTTTCACTAACTCTCAAACTCCCTGGCACACTCATTCACACGTTCACTCACTCACACTCACTTACACATTCTTTCACACACTCACTCGCACTCTCACTCACTCACACACTCACTCTTTCACTCACTCAGACAGTCACTCATTCACTCATTCACTCACTCGAATACTCTCTCACACACTTATTCAATGAATCACTCACTCACTCGCTCACACACTCACTCACACTCACACTCTCACTTACACACTCACTCAGTTACTCACTCACTCATACACTCACTCACTCACTCGCACTCTCTCTCAAACTCTCATTCAGTCAATCACTGAATCGCACACTCACTCACACACTCACTTACTCAGTCACTCAGTCACTCACTCACTCATTAACACACTCTCTCACTCGCTTATTCATTAAAACACTCACACACTCACTCACTCACACACTCACACACTCACTCACTCACACACTCACTCACACACTCACACACTCACTCAAATAATCTCTCACACACTCACTCACTCACTCACACACACTCACAGACACACACTCACACTCACACACTAACTCACTCACTCACTCTCTCACTAACTCACACATTCACTCACTCTCTCGCACTCTCTCTCACACACTCATTCACTCACTCACACACTCACTCACTCACTCACTTACTAATTCACTCACTCACACACTCACTCACACAGTCACTGACTCACATATTCAATCTCGCAATTACTCACTCACACACTCACTCACACACTAATTCACACACTCACTAACTAATTCACTAACTAACTTACTCGCACACACTCTCACACACTCATTCACTCACTCACACTCTTACTCATACTCACTCTCACACTCACTCTCTCACACACTCACTCACTCGCACACTCACTCACACACTCACTCACTCACACACTCACTCACTCACACACTCACACACTCACACACTCATACATTCACACACACTTACACTCAAACACTCACTCACACACACACACACACACACACACACACACACACACACACACACACACTCACACACACTCTCACTCACACACACACACACAAATATATATATATATATATATATATATATATATATATATATATATATATATATATATATATATATATATATATATATATATATATATATATATATATATATATATATATATATATATATATATATATATATATATATATATAGATATGCCGCGGCAGCAATAGCAGCGACCTCCAAGCTCCATACTTTTCTCCATCTATCAGAGCCACCAGTGCTCCTATGATGTCCTAGTTACAAGCAAAACTGCACTACCCAACGTAGCACCCAGAATGACCAACGATTACCAACAGTGAAACCTACAAATCGAAAATAATTGAGATCAAAGGAAGAGTGCCATCAAACCCAAAGCAACACCCCGCTGCCAGCCGAACAATGTAGTCCTAAGCTTTGTATAACTACAACTTCTTCTTAACTACAACAATTCCTATAGTATTATAAGGTGCAATCTCAGAGGAAACAGCACCAAGGCCAGCAAGAAAACACCGAAAAATCAACTATTCAACAAGTGTAGTCAGGAGGACGCCGGCCCAGCAACCACCCCACTCACCACCGCTCAAGGCCACACCACAACAATAACAACAAACATGGCTGCCACCAGCCCATCCTCCCCTCTCTTCCCCGGATTCACATACCAAGTAGTCTCTCAGGTATGACCAGTGATACAGATACCCTAAAGTCATGCATCTCCACCTTAGTTATTGAAAATATGAATCTTCGAGAGACGCTAACAAAACAAGACACCAGGATGACACAACTCGAGAACAAAATCCTCAGTCTTGAACAAAAGTTATCAACACCAGGAATGACTAACTGTGGCAAGACCATCCAAACAGTCATAGATAGCCATACCCAACAAATAATATCTCTTAATACAAAGGTTGAAGAAGCAGTAAAAGAATGGAAGAACAACTTAGATAACCAGTTCAGTGACTACTTTGCTCTCCAAGAAGATAAAACTTAACAAGATAAACTATCGGACGCAGTAATAGTTAACAGTCCACTTTTTCCCAGTGATATGAACCAAACAAACAGTAAAGAAATTACTCTGCAGATCATAAAGGACCAAACAAGTGTTATTGTACCAGAGTCTGAAATAAAAGAAGCCAGGTTACTAGGATCCCATGGTAGAAAAAGAGTTATGCTTAGATTCCACTCACATGACAGGAAAAAAGACTTAATAATTGCATCTATTAAAGTAAAGAAAGAGGTATACATAAACGAGTGACTTACCAAAAAACGTCAAAACCTCCTGTATAGAGTCAGAAAACTTAAGCGAGAGAATAATGACACAATACACCAATGCTTCACACGGGATGGGAAAATTCTTGTTAGGAAAACAAATGTAGGTCAACTGTACACAATCACGAACGAGAATGATCTATCACGATTTCTCAGGGATACTAATCTTACAGAGAATAACTAAACAATGTCCAACTTAAAAGCCTACGTAGTGTAGTGAATGTTTTGCTCCATTATTGTTCAAATTTCATAGTACAATCTCTTAGTAATTAAATAATCAACTACCTCATTTTGTGATTTTACTAGTAAGCATAAGTCACCTTATGTAATTTTCTTATTTACTATTGTTTGCTTAAACATTAGCTGAATTGATACTTTCTCTGTCCATATTACTACCTCATATTTTTTAAATACTATTAATTGATATTACTTACTAAAATTAATAATTAATTACGATTTTTACTATCAATACAATTTACTCTTAATATTTTTACATCATTTAATTACCATTACTTGTCTAATTACCATAACCTGTTTTAATACCACATTTACTATCTTAGAGTACTCTTAATTACCTTGTACTGCCATATAACCTCTAGTATAACTACCAGTGCAATATTGAATGAAATAAACATTACTTTTTCACTTTTTTGTAATCATTATTACTTACTAAAATTTTATTAAACACCATATTTACTACCAGTCAATTTTACTTTTGTACATTAAACATTATTTTATACTTCCCATAACATTTTGTTGCCAAATTTTCAAGTTTGTAAATTAAACTCCAACCTTTATATTATCCTTTGTACCTGTGTACCTGTGTACCTGTGTACCTGTGTACCTGTGTACCTGTCTACCATCTTACTATCACACTGAGCTAGAAATATATACATTTATTGACGAATGTATTAAAAATTTCTAAAAAAGACCCAATACCTCTATAATAAGCAATGCCCTAAAAAAACTAAACAGATGACAGCTAAGAGACTGAACAGTCCCTGGCTAACACCCAGCATTCTCAAATCCATAAATACAAAGCACCTATATGAAAAACAGTACAGAATGGGTCACATAACCAGAGACCAAACAAAACGTTACTCGTCAATCCTAACCAGCCTAATAAGGAGGGCTAAAAAAATGTATTATGATAACAGATTATCCAGCTTACGAGGTGATATAAAAAAGACCTGGAAAACCCTATCAGAAATACTAGGAACAAAAAAGATAACACGAAATAGAGATGTTGAATTAACAAAACCAGATGAACCCCAATTCTCACCTACTGAAACAGCAAACAGACTCAATGATTTCTTCTCCACTATAGGAAAAAACCTTTCCAATAAAATCCCAAGCTCAGATACCCCACCCAATGACTACCTCACTGACAACTATCCGAACACACTGTTCCTAGCTCCGACTAACCCAACTGAAGTCTCCCTTATCATCAACAAACTAAAAAACAGGACAGGAGATTTAAATACCTTACCACCCATTATATAAAAAAAGTGTCACAGGTGCTATCACCAATCATTGCAACACTCTAACAAATCCATTGAATCCTCTACCTTTCCTACAGTTCTCAAAATAGCAAGGGTCACTCCGATCCATAAAGGAGGAGACCACACAGACTTGAATAACTATAGGCCAATATCCAACTTACACCCTCTCTCTAAAATCTTTGAAAAATTAATCCATAAGCGTATATATTCCTACCTCATCTCCCACAACATACTCAACCTCTGTCAATTTGGGTTCAGGCCTAATAAAAATACTAATGATGCTATTATCCACATGCTAGAACATATTTATACAGCAAAAGAGAAAAAAGAAGTCCCACTGGGGATCTTCATTGACTTAAGTAAAGCTTTCGATACAGTTGACCACGACTTGCTCCACATAAAATGGTGCACTATGGTATAAGAGGGCACTCCCTCAACTACCTAAAGTCATATCTCAGCAACAGAAGCCAATATGTGTACACAAATGAGGCAAACTCTTCCGCACAGCCAATTACAGTTGGTGTCCCACAGAGAAGTGTCCTAGGCCCTCTTCTCTTTCTCATACACATAAATGACCTACCAAATGCATCGCAACTACTCAAACCCACACTATTTGCAGATGACACTACATTCGTCTACTCTCACCCGAGCCCAGTCATGCTAGCCAATACTGTAAATGCCGAATTACAGAAAATATCAACCTGGATGAGGACCAACAAACTTACTCCAAACAGTGACAAAACCTACTACATTCAGTTTGGTAACAGAGCTGCAGATGTGTCTCCTAACATAATGATAAATGGATCACCTATCACAAAACTCACAGAGAGAAAATTCCTAGGAATCCACCTTGATAATAGACTCAAATTTCAAACACATATACAACAAATTTCCAAAAAAAATTCCAAGACCGTAGGCATACTATCGAAGATATGGTACTATGTTCCACAGTCAGCCCTCCTGCCGTATATCACTCACTTATTTACCCCTATCTCACCTATGGAATTTGTGCATGGGGTTCAACAACAATAAACCATCTCAGACCACTAATTACCCAACAAAAGGCTGCAGTCAGAATGATAACAAATTCTCACTACAGGCAGCACACTCCACCAATATTCAAAACTCTCAACCTACTCACAATACAAAACATCCATACTTATTACTGCACCTATTACATACATAGAACACTTAACTCTGACATAAACCCTTCCCTCAAACATCTTACCAACCTCAACAGAACACATGACCATAACACAAGGCACAGATCACTCTTTGATGTTCCTCGTGTCCATCTCACACTATGCAAAAACTCAATGCATATAAAAGGCCCTAAAATCTGGAATTCATTACCTGTGAATATAAAAGAAACACTGTCTGTTTATAAATTCAAGTCTCTTCTCAAAAATCAGTTACCCACAACTAAATAAAAACTGAATAATTGTATCTCATAAATTGTATCTCATATATGTATCTCATTATTGTATCTCATAAATGTCAACCTGTGACCCAATCAAACTTTGTTACTATTTAACTTCATTACCTAACAGAATACTCCATTCTAGTGATTACACAGCAACACAGTAATGACCATATGACCTGTCTTTGTAATACTCATTTGTACTAAATTGTTATCTGTTTTACAATAATTTTTTTACCACTGAATATATCATTGCTTAGTAAATCTTAAGTTAATTTTAAGCTGCCCATAATGCTCTGTATACAAGTGGCTTTGGCATGTTGCACTTTAACTGTATTCTTGTCTACTTCACTGTATCGTGTTCAAATAAATAAATAAATAAATAAATAAATAAATAAATATAAATATATATGTCGTGCCGAATAGGCAGAACTTGCCATCTTGGCTTAAATAGCAACGTTCATCTTGCCATATAGGACAAGTGAAAATTTGTGTATGCAACAATTTCGCCAAAATCATTCTGAACCTAACGAAAATAATATATTTCTCTGTGTTTTATTTAGTATTAAATTACTATAAACAAATCTAAAATATATTTAGTTGGGTTAGGCTAAAATCAATTGTTCTTGTTATAATAAGGTTAGGTAAGTTTTCTAAGATTCTTTTGGTGCAAAATTAAAATTTTTTCATTAACATTAATGAAAAAATTATATATCTTTAAACGTATAAGAGAAAATTTTAGAAAGGACTTAATTTTAAATGAGTTCTTGCTAATTGACCAGTTTTACATATTCGGCATGACATATATATATATATATATATATATATATATATATATATATATATATATATATATATATATATATATATCTGTGTGTGTGTGTGTGTGTGTGTGTGTGTGTGTGTGTGTGTGTGTGTGTGTGTGTGTGTGTGTATTATATTACATAATATGGTACAGAAGATTTAAGAGATACATTGTTGATATAAAGGTGGCATATACGGTACATGATGTTACGTGTGTATCACCGATTATAAGGCGAAAATCTCATCCAGTTCCTCAGAGCTGGGGCGCATGCCCAAAATACAGCAGGCATTACCCCTTTGAACAGCCGCATTGAGCAGCTGGAATAGAAAACTAGCTGCCCTGGGATCCCTAGTTACCCTGATGAGTCTTTTGCCTAGCTCCTTAAGGAATTTAGATGCACTCTTTCCCCATGAGTCAAGGGTCTCTGAGCATATGGGAACAAACATATAATGATGGGAAAGTTCTCCATATTTTCTAGACTTTTGGGACTCCCTAAAGCTGGCAGCTGCCCCTCCTTCCTCCCTGGTGTATTGGAGACAGGTATCAGCCAAGGTAGATGCACATGTATAGTCCCACCGCCACACACACACACACACACACACACACACACACACACACACACAGGACGAATGAAGCCAAACTACAAGAAAGGGGACTACACAGGAATGAGGAACTACCTGAACGGGGTTCAGTGGGACAGAGAACTGGCAGGGAAGCCAGTTAATGAGATGATGGAATATGTAGCAACAAAATGCAAGGAGGCTGAGGAGAGGTTTGTACCCAAGGGTAACAGGATTAATGAAAAAGCCAGGATGAGCCCATGGTTTACCCAAAGGTGCAGGGAGGCAAAAACCAAGTGTGCTAGGGAATGGAGGAAATATAGAAGGCAAAGGACCCAGGAGAATAAGGAGAACAGTCGTAGAGCCAGAAACGAATATGCACAGATAAGAAGGGAGGCCCAAAGACAATATGAAAATGACATAGCAGCGAAAGCCAAATCTGACCCGAAACTGTTGTACAGCCACATCAGGAGGAAAACAACAGTCAAGGACCAGGTAATCAGGCTAAGGAAGGAAGGAGGAGAGACAACAAGAAATGACCGTGAAGTATGTGAAGAACTCAACAAGAGATTCAAAGAAGTGTTCACAGAGGAGACAGAAGGGACTCCAGAAAGACGGAGAGGTGGGGCACACCACCAAGTGCTGGACACAGTGCACACAACCGAGGAAGAAGTGAAGAGGCTTCTGAGTGAGCTAGATACCTCAAAGGCAATGGGGCCAGATAACATCTCCCCATGGGTATTGAGAGAGGGAGCAGAGGCGCTATGTGTACCCCTAACAACAATATTCAATACATCTATCGAAACAGGGAGATTGCCTGAGGCATGGAAGACAGCAAATGTAGTCCCAATCTTTAAAAAAGGAGACAGACATGAAGCATTAAACTACAGACCAGTGTCACTGACATGTATAGTATGCAAAATCATGGAGAAGATTATCAGGAGAAGAGTGGTGGAACACCTAGAAAGGAATGATCTCATCAACAGCAGCCAACATGGTTTCAGGGACGGGAAATCCTGTGTCACAAACCTACTGGAGTTCTATGACATGGTGACAGCAGTAAGACAAGAGAGAGAGGGGTGGGTGGATTGCATTTTCTTGGACTGCAAGAAGGCGTTTGACACAGTTCCACACAAGAGATTGGTGCAAAAACTGGAGGACCAAGCAGGGATAACAGGGAAGGCACTACAATGGATCAGGGAATACTTGTCAGGAAGACAGCAGCGAGTCATGGTACGTGGCGAGGTGTCAGAGTGGGCACCTGTGACCAGCGGGGTCCCGCAGGGGTCAGTCCTAGGACCAGTGCTGTTTCTGGTATTTGTGAACGACATGATGGAAGGAATAGACTCTGAGGTGTCCCTGTTTGCAGATGACGTGAAGTTGATGAGAAGAATACACTCGATCGAAGACCAGGCAGAACTACAAAGGGATCTGGACAGGCTGCAGACCTGGTCCAGCAATTGGCTCCTGGAGTTCAATCCCACCAAGTGCAAAGTCATGAAGATTGGGGAGGGGCAAAGAAGGCCGCAGACGGAGTACAGTCTAGGGGGTCAGAGACTACAAACCTCACTCAAGGAAAAAGATCTTGGGGTGAGTATAACACCAGGCACATCTCCTGAAGCGCACATCAACCAAATAACTGCTGCAGCATATGGGCGCCTAGCAAACCTCAGAACAGCATTCCGACATCTTAATAAGGAATCATTCAGGACCCTGTACACCGTGTATGTTAGGCCCATATTGGAGTATGCGGCACCAGTTTGGAACCCACACCTAGCCAAGCACGTGAAGAAACTAGAGAAAGTGCAAAGGTTTGCAACAAGACTAGTCCCAGAGCTAAGAGGTATGTCCTACGGGGAGAGGTTAAGGGAAATCAACCTGACGACACTGGAGGACAGGAGAGATAGGGGGGACATGATAACGACATACAAAATACTGAGAGGAATTGACAAGGTGGACAAAGACAGGATGTTCCAGAGATTGGACACAGTAACAAGGGGACACAGTTGGAAGCTGAAGACACAGATGAATCACAGGGATGTTAGGAAGTATTTCTTCAGCCACAGAGTAGTCATTAAGTGGAATAGTTTGGGAAGCGATGTAGTGGAGGCAGGATCCATACATAGCTTTAAGCAGAGGTATGATAAAGCTCACGGCTCAGGGAGAGTGACCTAGTAGCGATCAGTGAAGAGGCGGGGCCAGGAGCTCGGACTCGACCCCCGCAACCTCAACTAGGTGAGTACACACACACACACACACACACACACACACACACTGCAAAGGAAGATTGGGCAGCAGAGCTCATAAAAAGAGATCATGAATGGGAAAAGAAACTAGAAGAACTTAGCATGAGAATGGAAGAGAGGATAGATATGGAAAGGAGGAAGTGGGAGGTGCATGTCAAAGCAGCAGAGGCTAGGATACAGAGTTTAGAAGAGGAACTGAAAAATCTGAAACAGCCTAAAGAACTAAAGAACATTTTGGGATTGACAACAGAGACTGCTACCTCAGTCACAAATAAGGGGACTGTAGGGAAAGAAGGGGCACAACTGCATGGGGAAGCTCTATCAGAGGAGACTGTAGTAAATGAAAGAGCTAAGCTTTATGTGGAGGCCCTAACAGACAACAACAGAGCCCAAAGAAAGCCGAGAAGGGAAAATGACAGGCCACTGAGCCCAAGTACATTAGCCAGTGAAACTGACGAAAGGAAAGCTGCAGTGGAGGAAACCAAATTAAATGAGGGGATACACAGGGATATGCAGTGGGAGAATGAAAGGGTGAGGTCAGTCTTTGTGTATGGGCTCCAGGAAGTTGAAGGGGAAACATATAAAGCAAGAAAACAAGGGAAAAAAAAAGCAATTGAAAGCATCATGAAAGCAATAGGAGAAGACGACATGACCCAGCTCGAAAATTTTCGGAGAATAGGGGGGTTTGTAAAAAAAAGAACCCAGCCAGTGAAAGTGACCTTCAAGGCAGAAGCGACTCGGACCAGGATCCTGCAGGAGAAAGCTCGATTAAGGGACATGCCGGCATACAGGAAGGTGCATCTCGACCGCGACAAAACACAAGAAGAAAGGCAGAAACTGAGAGAGATGGTACAAAGGCGAAAGGAGGAAAGAGAGGGGATGGAGAAGACAGACAGGAGATCCCAGACCCAGGAAGAAGATCAAATACAGCCTCCCTCACAACTTCCTATAGAAGCCTCCCAACCAGGTCAACCCCAGTGCAACCAAACACTCTAAATCAAAACACCCATGCCACATCCAATGCCCCCACCCACTACATTACAAACTCCACCCCCACAGCAACAACCCATAGTTCCTTACCAGGTCTCCCACTTCCCAACCCCAATATACCTCCCAGACCACAGTCTTAGAAAAGAAGTTGAAGGTGTGGTATAGAAATGCAGATGGAATAACAAACAATTATGAGGAGTGGCACGAAAGAATCAAAGAGACATCCCCAGACATAATAGCACTCACAGAAACAAAACTCACCAGAATAATAACAGATTCAATCTTTCCATCCGGATACCAAATCCTAAGGAAAGACAGAGGGAGGAGAGGGGGAGGAGGAGTTGCACTGCTCATTAAAAACCAGTGGGGTTTTGACAAAATGGAAGGAATGGATGGCACGGGCGAAAGGGACTACTTAGTAGGAACAATCCAGTCTGAGGGACATAAGGTGATAATTGCTGTAATGTACAACCCACCACAGAACTGCAGGCCAAGAGAAAAATACGATGAGAGCAACAGAGCAATGATCGACACACTAGCCGAGGTGGCCAGGAGAACACACATGGGGGGAGCAAAGTTACTAGTTATGGGTGATTTCAATCACAAGGAGATTGACTGGGAAAACCTGGAGCCCCATGGGGGTCCCGAAACATGGAGAGCCAAGATGATGGATGTGGTACTGGAAAACCTCATGCATTAACATGTTAGAGACACTACCAGAGAGAGAGGAGAGGATGAACCAGCAAGGCTGGACCTTGTATTCACCATGAGTAGTTCGGACATCGAGGGTATCATGTATGAAAGGCCCCTGGGAGCTAGTGATCATGTGGTTCTGTGCTTCGACTACATAGTTGAGCTCCAAGTGGAGAGAGTAGCAGGAATAGGCTGGGAAAAACCAAACTACAAAAGGGGGAACTACTCAGGCATGAGGAACTTCCTTCAAGACATTCAGTGGGAGATGACAGGAAAACCAGAACAAGAAATGATGGACTATGTAGCAACAAAATGCAAGGAGGCAGAGGAGAGGTTTGTTCCCAAGGGAAACAGAAATAATGGGAAGAACAGAACGAGTCCTTGGTTCACCCAAAGGTGTAGGGAAGCAAAAACTAGGTGTACTAGAGAATGAAAAAGGTACAGAAGACAGAGAACTCAGGAAAATAAAGAAATCAGCCGAAGAGCCAGAAACGAATATGCACAGATAAGAAGGGAGGCTCAGAGACAATACGAAAATGACATAGCATCAAAAGTAAAGACTGACCCGAAGCTGTTGTACAGCCACATCAGGAGGAAAACAACAATCAAGGACCAGGTAATCAGACTGAGGAAGGGTGATGGGGAATTCACAAGAAACGACCAAGAGGTATGTCAGGAGCTCAACACAAGATTTAAAGAGGTATTTACAGTGGAAACCAGTAGGACTCCAGGAAATCAGAACAGGGGGGCACACCAGCAAGTGCTGGATGAGGTACATATAACCAAGGAGGAGGTGAAGAAGCTGCTATGCGAACTTGACACCTCAAAGGCGGTGGGACCAGACAACATCTCTCCATGGGTCCTTAAAGAGGGAGCAGAGATATTGTGTGAGCCATTAACAAAGATCTACAACACATCATTTGAAACTGGGCAACTCCCTGAGGTATGGAAAATGGCAAATGTAGTGCCAATTTTTAAAAAGGGAGACAGACATGAGGCACTAAACTACAGACCTGTATCAATAACGTGTATAGTATGCAAGGTCATGGAGAAGATCATCAGGAGGAGAGTGGTGGGGCACCTGGAAAGAAACAAGTGTATAACTGACAACCAGCACGGTTTCAAGGAAGGAAAATCCTGTGTCACAAACCTACTAGAGTTTTATGACAAGGTGACAGAAGTAAGACAAGAGAGAGAGGGGTGGATCGACTGCATATTTTTGGACTGCAAGAAGGCCTTCGACACAGTTCCTCACAAGAGGTTACTGCAAAAGCGAGGATCAGGCACACATAACAGGAAAGGCACTACAATGGATCAGAGAATATCTGACAGGGAGGCAACAACGAGTCATGGTACACGACGAGGTGTCAGAGTGGGCGCCTGTGACAAGCGGGGTTCCACAGGGGTCAGTCCTAGGACCTGTGCTGTTCTTGGTATATGTGAACGACATAACGGAAGGGATAGACTCAGAAGTGTCCTAGTTTGCAGATGATGCGAAGTTAATGAGAAGAATCAAATCGGATGAGGATCAGGCAGGACTACAAAGAGACCTTGACTGGCTACAAGCCTGGTCCAGCAACTGGCTCCTTGAATTTAACCCTGCCAAATGCAAAGTCTTGAAGATTGGGGAAGGGCAAAGAAGACCTCAGACACAATATAGTTTAGATGGCCAAAGACTGCAAACCTCACTCAAGGAAAAAGATCTGGGGGTGAGTATAACACCGAGCATATCTCCTGAGGTGCACATCAATCAGATAACTGCTGCAGCATACGGGCGACTGGCAAACCTACGGATAGCGTTCCGATACCTCAGTAAGGATTCGTTTAAGACTCTGTATACCATTTAAGTCAGGCCCATACTGGAGTATGCAGCACCAGTTTGGAATCCACACCTAGTCAAGCACGTCAAGAAATTAGAGAAAGTGCAAAGGTTTGCAACAAGACTAGTCTCAGAGCTACGGGGATTGTCCTACGAAGAAAGGTTGAGGGAAATCGGCCTGACGACACTGGAGGACAGGAGGGTCAGGGGAGACATGATAACGACATATAAAATACTGCGCGGAATAGACAAGGTGGACAAAGACGGGATGTTCCAGAGAAGGGACACAGATAAAAGAGGTCACAATTGGAAGTTGAAGACTCAGATGAATCAAAGGAATGTTAGGAAGTATTTCTTCAGTCATAGAGTAGTCAGGCCGTGGAATAGCCTAGAAAGTGACGTAGTGGAGGCTTGAACCATACATAGTTTTAAGGAGAGATATGATAGAGCTCATGGGACAGGGAGAGAGAGGACCTAGTAGCAATCAGCGAAGAGGCGGGGCCAGGAGCTGTGAATCGACCCCTGCAACCACAAATAGGTGAGTACACACACACACACACACACACACACACACACACACACACACACACACACACACACACACACACACACACACACACACACACACACACACACACACACACACACAGCTCATGGAGCGGGGAGAGAGAGGGCCTAGTAGCAACCGGTGAAGAGGCGGGGCCAGGAGCTAGGACTCGACCCCTGCAACCACAAATAGGTGAGTACAAATAGGTGAGTACACACACACACAACTCGCTGAGACAATAACAGACACAATCTTCCCAATGGGATATCAGATCCTGAGGAAAGATAGAAGGAGTAGAGGGGGAGGAGGGGTTGCACTGCTCATAAAACACCGATGGGGATTTGAGGAAATGGAAGGCATGGACATGATTGGAGAAAAAGACTACATTGTAGGTACAATTCAGTCTGGAGAACATAAAGTAGTCATTGGAGTGATGTATAACCCACCACAGAACTGCAGGAGGCCAAGAGAGGAGTACGAAGAAAACAACAGGGTGATGGTGGACACACTGGCTGAGGTGGCAAGAAGAGCTCACTCGAGCAGAGCAAAGTTACTGGTAATGGGCGATTTCAACCACAGGGAGATCGACTGGGAAAACCTGGAGCCACATGGGGGTCCCGAAACATGGAGAGCCAAGATGATGGATGTGGTACTTGAAAACCTCATGCATCAACATGTCAGGGACACAACCAGAGAGAGAGGGGAGGATGAGCCAGCAAGACTGGATCTTGTGTTCACCCTGAGCAGTTCAGACATTGAGGACATCACTTACGAGAGGCCCCTTGGAGCTATCGATCAAGTGGTGCTGAGTTTTGATTATATAGTAGAGTTACAAGTGGAGAAGGTAACAGGAACTTTAGGGGTCAGGCCAAACTATAAAAGGGGGGACTACACAGGTATGAGAAACTTCCTGCAGGAGGTTCAGTGGGACAGAGAAATGGTAGGAAAATCAGTAAACGAGATGATGGAATATGTGGCAACAAAGTGCAAGGAGGCAGAGGAAAGTTTTGTTCCCAAGGGAAACAGAAATAATAGGAAGACCAAAACGAGTCCTTGGTTTACCCGAAGGTGTAGGGAGGCAAAAACTAAGTGCAACAGAGAATGGAAAAGGTACAGGAGGCATAGGACCCAGGAAAACAAGGAGATTAGTAGAAGAGCCAGAAACGAGTATGCGCAGATAAGGAGGGAGGCCCAGCGACAGTATGAAAACGACATAGCATCGAAAGTCAAATCTGACCCGAAACTGCTGTATAGCCACATTAGGAGGAAGACAACAGTCAAGGACCAAGTGATAAGGCTGAGGAAAGAAGGTGGAGAACTCACAAGAAACGATCAAGAGGTATGTGAGGAGCCCAACACGTGATTTAAGGAAGTATTTACAGTAGAGTCAGGAAGGACTCTGGGGGGACAAACCAGATGGGGACACCAACAAGGAATACACCAACAAGTGTTGGACGACATAGATACAGATGAGGAGGAGGTGAAGAAACTGCTAAGGGACATCGATACCTCAAAGGCAATGGGACCGGAGAACATCTCCCCGTGGGTCCTTAGAGAGGGAGCAGATATGTTGTGCGTGCCACTTACCACAATCTTCAACACGTCCCTGGAAACTTGGCAACTACCTGAGGTATGGAAGACGGCAAATGTAGTTCCCATTTTTAAAAAAGGAGACAGAAAAGAGGCACTAAACTATAGACCTGTGTCATTGACGTGTATAGTATGCAAAATTATGGAGAAGATTATCAGGAGGAGAGTGGTGGAGCACCTGGAACGGAACAAGAGTATAAATGCCAACCAGCACGGATTCATGGAAGGCAAATCCTGTGTCACAAACCTTCTGGAGTTTTATGATAAAATAACAGAAGTAAGACACGAGAGAGAGGGGTGGGTTGATTGCATCTTCTTGGACTGCAAGAAGGCCTTTGACACAGTTCCTCACAAGAGATTAGTGCAGAAGCTAGAGCATCAGGCGCATATAACAGGAAGGGTACTGCAATGGATCAGAGAATACCTGACAGGGAGACAACAACGAGTCATGGTACGTAATGATGTATCACAGTGGGCACCTGTGACGAGCGGGGTCCCACAGGGGTCGGTCCTAGGACCAGTGCTATTTTTGGTATATGTGAACGACATAATGGAAGGGTTAGACTCAGAAGTGTCCCTGTTTGCAGATGATGTGAAGTTAATGAGGAGAATTAAATCTGATGAGGACCAGGCAGGACTTCAAAGAGACCTGGACAGACTGGACACCTAACCCAGCAAATGGCTTCTCGAATTTAATCCTGCCAAATGCAAAGTCATGAAGATAGGGGAAGGGCACAGAAGACCACAGACCGAGTATAGGCTAGGTGTCCAAAGACTGCAAACCTCACTCAAGGAGAAAGATCTTGGGGTGAGTATAACACCGAGCATGTCTCCGGAAGCACACATCAACCAGATAACTGCTGCAGCATATGGGCGCCTGGCAAACCTGAGAACAGCATTCCGATACCTTAGTAAGGAATCGTTCAAGACACTGTACACCGTGTATGTCAGGCCCATACTGGAGTATGCAGCACCTGTTTGGAACCCGCACTTGATAAAGCACGTCAAGAAACTAGAGAAAGTACAAAGGTTTGCGACAAGGTTAGTTCCAGAGCTAAGGGGAATGTCCTATGAAGAAAGATTAAGGGAAATCGGCCTGACGACACTGGAGGACAGGAGGGTCAGGGGAGACATGATAACGACACATAAAATACTGCGTGGAATAGACAAGGTGGACAAAGACAGGATGTTCCAGGGAGGGGACACAGAAACAAGAGGCCACAATTGGAAGTTGAAGACACAAATGAGTCAGAGAGATATTAGGAAGTATTTCTTCAGTCATAGAGTTGTAAGGCAGTGGAATAGCCTAGAAAATGACGTAGTGGAGGCAGGAACCATACACAGTTTTAAGACGAGGTTTGATAAAGCTCATGGAGCGGGGAGAGAGAGGGCCCAGTAGCAACCGGTGAAGAGGCGGGGCCAGGAGCTAAGACTCGACCCCTGCAACCACAAATAGGTGAGTACAAATAGTTGAGTACACACACACACACATATATATATATATATATATATATATATATATATATATATATATATATATATATATATATATATATATATATATATATATATATATATATATATATATATGCTCACACAAACCCAGGGCTGCCAGTACCAACATTGCAGCAGGTGGAGGACATTTAACCCTACAAGACGCTGATGTGTACAAAGCTGCTTTGTCATCATTTCCACAGGGTTCAGCAGGATGTTTCACCGGTTTAAAGCCACAACACTTAAAACAAATGCTTAGTCCACCACTTGGTGATGTTTCAGAGATGCTGGTGTTTGTTTTACAATGTATGCCTGGCTGGCAGTGGTCCTGGCTAGCAGTGTTCCTAGCTGGCAGTGTGCCTGGCTGGCAGTGTGCCTGGCTGGCAGTATGCCTGGCTGGCAGTGTGCCTGGCTGGCTGTGTGCCTGGCTGGCAGTGTGCCTGGCTGGCAGTGTGCCTGGCTGGCAGTGTGCCTTGCTGGCAGTGTTCCTGACTGACAGTGTGCCTGGCTGACAGTGTGCCTGGCTGGCAGTGTGCCTGGCTGGCAGTGTGCCTGGCTGGCAGTGTGCCTGGCTGTGAGTGTGCCTGACTGACAGTGTGTCTGGCTGACAGTGTGCCTGGCTGGCAGTGTCCAGGAGGCCATAAGATCCCTCTACTTTGGTGACTCACTATGTGCCCTCCGGAAAAATTGGGAGAAATCAGCGTCATTGCAGTGGGCAACAACACCCTTCAGCACCTAGCCGCCGAGGCGACACTAAGAATGGTGAGTCAAGAGGCTGCTGCAATGTTGTAACCAACTAAGCTTGGTTTTGGTGTTCAACAAGGCTGTGAAACAGCTGCCCACCCAGCACGAGTATACATCAACAACATGTCAGATGAAAAAGCCTTGATCAAATTCAATTTTGCCAACGCATTCAACATCATCAGAAGGGATGCTGCTCTCCAAGAAGTCTCTAGACACTTCCCTTCACTCTATCCTTCATACAATAGTGTTATAGTGTGACTTCTAAACTATTGTTTGGGGATGATGAAATTGTCTCCTGTGAGGGAGTGCAACATGGGGACAGTCTCGCCCCATTTCTGTTCTGTCTGGTCAACAAGGAAGCCACAGAAGTGCTCTCCAGTGAGCTCAATATCTGGTTCATAGATGATGGAACCCTAGCTGGCACTAAAGAATCTCTCTTAAAGGACATCAGAAAAATTAAAGACATGGGAGAGAGGCTGGGTCTATCTATAAACCCCACTAAATGTAAAATAGTTAATAGCAATCGACAGATGATCCAGAATATTAGTGCTGTTTTACAAGGAGCACGAGCCATTGATCCAGCCAACAGCACTCTTCTTGGAGCTCCTCTTGGACACAGTGCCATTGATCTGATCCTAGAAAAGAAAATCTCAACCTCAGGACGATGAAAGGCAGGATGAAAGATATTGATACACACGATGCCTTGTACCTACTCACCAGGTGACTGTCCATCCCAAAACTTATCTGGTTCCTGAGATGCTCTCCAGCCTTCAGCAGTCCCAAACTCAAGGAATATAACTACCTCCTTAAGACCATGTTAAACAGTGTATTGAATTATGACTCGCGATGTTTTCTTGATGACTTTGAGGGGACTTGAGCTAGAGCTACTTATGGCCACACTGTTGCGAGATTCGTTTCTTAAAACTTGCATTTGTGGGCGCACTGGTACCTATGCTAACCTTCTTAATATATCTATCTATCTATCTATCTATGTATATATATATATATATATATATATATATATATATATATATATATATATATATATATATATATATATATATATATATATATATATATATATATATATATACATACAATATATATATATATGTATATATATATATATATATATATATATATATATATATATATATATATATATATATATATATATATATATATATATATATATATATATATATATATATATATATATATACATACAATATATATATATATATATATATATATATATATATATATATATATTGTGGAGAAATTTTCTCCAGGAGGGGGGTATCAGCCCCCTTCAGCCCCTTTCAGCCCTGAGGGGCCCAGCCCTCTCAGAAGGGGCAAGCGTCTTGTTTCTGCTGCAGTGAGTAATTGATCGCAGATGCAGTACGAGTATGTGACGTGGTCAAGCGACCGCGGCTCCTTGCAGTCCAGTGTTGCAGAGTGTATTTTAATAAGAGACAGTACATCTCTTACCTTGGCAGGACAATTAAGGTAAATCCTGCTCCCACTTTATTACCATAGTAAAGATAGGGGACATTGTTGTCCATGCTTAAGACAGCAAGAATCAAACATTCTGCTTTGCCTCATGGAGGAAGTGGCAAGGAAGCAAAAGTACTATGTCACCTTTTCCTTTGTGCAAGGGGCAGTAACGGTGTGGGGTGCTGTGGCATCTTCAGATTACTTTTGACTCTACTGAGAGTGACACTGACGCCAGGATAACCGACAAAGAACGATCTGTGCGTTAGTGTGAACAAAGTGTCTCATAAAACACAATAAACACTTAAGAGAAGTGTGATCAGCTTCTTTAGTGATAAGACTGTGAATAATAAAGACAAATCTTGTGGAACATAGTGTGCCAGTGTGCGTATTCTTAGACTATGGAAGACGTGGACATTCAAGGACACTTCAGCTTCTATCAAGTCACTGATACCTGTCGAAGGTATGAAGAACACCATAGCTCACGCTACAAGAGCAAGGTAGGTTACGAATTTCTTGTAGTACAGGGGACTGCGCAGTTCTTGAGTCGCAAGGAGTTTATAATCAACCTACAGTCGGCAGTAAGGTGCGGACTTTTGAGTTTAAACAAGTATGTAATTTGTCAGCAATCAGTGAATGAAATATGCTGACATAACACCCCCTAGGGGTAATTTATAATCTTACAAATTATAACTCATTTACAGCCCGTTGAGAGATGACTTCGACAGCTTCTCAAGACCTCGTCTGCAGGGACGGCTGTGCAGGCGATGAGCTGTCTTTCTAAGTTAAGTACAAACTTAGCTGGTAATGCCATTTCTCAACATTTTGGTCGTGCTCGAACCGGATAAAGGCCACACTGTAGTCCAAATATGTTGTACTACAGTGTACAAATAACCTATGAGCCAAGGTCCTTCGAAAAAAGCTGTAAAACTAGTGTTTTACAATATAAATCAGTATAAATGAGTCCCTCCAGACTCAGTCACAGAGAATGGGCAGCCAAAAGAAAACGGGAGCTCACCCAGCGTTCACCCAAAGAAAACGGGAGCTGAGTGACTCACCCAACAAGAAAACGGGGAATGGCACCCTGCATCCACTGCTCCAATCTCGAAAATCGCTGACTAAGACAACAACCCAACTGATGTTCAGTTTGTCTGAGTGTATATACACATAGTGTTTATAATGTTTATAGACAGAAATTAAGAGACAAGATTGTGTTAAAATTTGTTTCTTATAGATCTACCTGTTATATTAAAGGAACTTATATATAAAGTGTAAGCTTTCAAATATATATTAACAGTGAAATTTATATATGTGTAAGTAATATTCACGTGTGATTTACAGTTATACAGTAACATTTATAGTGTATAGTGAAAGAAGTGTATAACATCGTTATTTATGATTAATCATCGTTGTCAGGCTGACGCAGCAAAGTCAAGCCATAAACACCAGACACATGTACCCTGTACCCTTCATGGTCATTGACCCTGAGGTTAAGCTTAGTGGGTCAGTAGTGTCTGACTCGATTATTGCTGACTTAAGCATAACAAAAACTCAGCTGTTTATAGCAGTACAGTGTTTTTTAAACACTCTAAGTGTGGTGCTGGAATTTTTAGTATACTATTAAAATGGCCTGTTTGAAAACTCAGTTTCATTCTTTACAGACTAAGATTACACAATTAGAAAATCTAATTTCAGTCTGTATAGGATTAACTCAAGATACAAACATAGATTTTGATGATCTTGAGGTCAAATTTGAATTACTTACACAACGTCTGGAAATAATTAATTCAGACTATACACATTATGAAAAGAATTTTCTTGAGTCAGACCCATCTGAGGATGAAATTAAAAATGTTTTGGATTCATTTAGTAATCAACAATTAAGGTGGACAGGAGTACAGGCTATCTGCCGTAAAACTCTGTCACAGTGACCTACTGTAACTAGTGGTCAAACACCTGTTACACCTGTAACAACAAGTGTCCCATTACCAAGCTTACCTACATTGTCATTACCTATTTTTCAAGGTCATAATTATGAAGAATTCATTAGTGGTTTTCAATCCATAGTAAATTCATGAACTGACATAGATGAGATTGCTAAGTTCAATTATCTTAAATGTCTTGTGAAGGGCGAACCCTATGAACTGATTAAGTCATTTCCGGTGGTCAAAGGCAATTATCAAATAGCCTTACGTGTCTTAGCAGACAATTACTTCGATGATGACAAGGCTAGAGTTAGACATGCAGTCTTAATATCAAGTTTGAAGCCACCCAAACATTGTTTTTAAGACTTACAGGCATTTAGAATCACATTAGACAATAGTCTCAGATCTCTAGATGCTAGATATGACCTAAGACAATGTGATTGGTTTATCAGTGGTATTGTACAAGATAAGTTGTCAACACAAACTATTGAACGATTAAATATTATGTTCAATAAACGCTATTTCACTTGTGAGGAAATTAGCAATGGTTTACAAACAATAGTTTCATGCATGCAAGCAACGAGACAAGATGAAGAATCCCCAAATCCAGTGGATAACAAACCTTCAACTCAGTATAAAAAGAGTATACCTACTCCCACTAAACCACAGAATGGGAAATCCCATATAGGCATTTATCAAGCTGTGAATACAACAGACAGTAAACAGACTGTCATACATAAACGTACTCCAAAATGTGTACTTTGTGATGGAACACATTGGGCAGAGTATTGTAGTCAATACACATCATTGGAGGCACGTAAACAACGTGTTCATCAGCTGAAAAGGTGCATCAAGTGTTTAGGTGAACACAAGGGAGGTAAATGCTCACTGAAGAAGTGTTTTAAATGCAAGGGTATGCATCATACAGCATTATGCCCAAATACTTTTGCTGAACAGCAGAAGACTTCCACAGAATCAGGAAGTCAACAAGCAACAGCATTAAATGTGAGAGATAAGTTTAAAGCAACTGCTCTCCCGATAGCTCGAGTTGAGTTATCTAATAAATTACACAAAACCAATGTGCTAACACTATTTGATCAAGGCTCACAAAGGTCCTTCATAAGAAGAACAGTGTTGCAGAAACTGAATAAACAACCCTATGCCAAAGTACAGTTAGATATAGCTGGTTTTTTCCACAATTCTGGTAAACAGATATATGACCTAGCCAGAATCACTGTTGGTCTAGGAAACAGGAAAAAGACAGTAGAAGCTGTGGTAGTAGATGATTTGCCTAAGTCTGTGCAGATCCAGGGATTAAAAGAAACAGTTGCAGCACTGAAAGCAGCTAAGGTCAAGTTAGCCTGTCCTGACATACAGACGGACACAATTAGTCCAATTGATTTAATCATTGGAAGTGATTATTATCACTGTTTTGTGCAAAATATAGTAAGTAAACATGATGTTCACTTGCTGAAAACAGCAGGAGGCCACATGATATGTGGTCCCATTCCCTCTCAAAGTGGGAAAGAAGCTGATATTGATTCAGTGGAAAATGTACTAGTTACGAGAATAACCGCTGATCATGTACCACAGCAAAAATTATCATTACTGGAAGAAATGAATGAACCAGTTGATAAGTTGTGGGAGTTAGATGCGATAGGTATTGATGTAAATAAACCAAGCACACAAGAGTCTCAGACTTATAACCAATATTTGGACACTGTCAAATATAAAGATGGACAGTACTGGGTTAGGTTACCATGGAAATTAAATCCATCACATCTGCCTAGCAATTATCGCATGGCTTTCGGACAAATGAAAGCACAAATACATGAGCTCAGGAAGAATCCAGAGCTACTGACTGTCTATGATAATATCATACAAGAACAGTTGGACAATAAATTCATTGAGGAAATAGTCGAAGATAAGGGGGTACTCGGGCCCAAAAATGTAGCTTTTTTGTTTACCGTCCGATTTCCTCCAGTTTTGGTACACAAGTTAGTTAGCTTAATATGTTTATTATGCACCCCATACCCATCCTGTGGGCGGTAGTCAAAAGATTACAGAGGTACATAATTGGTCCAGGGACTGGACTCCAAAGTTTTGATAGCTGAGCAAGTTACAGAGGTAATGAACTCACAATTTACAAAGGTAATGAACTCACAATTTACAAAGGTAATGAACTCCAGGTAAGTCTGGTCACAATCATGACAAGTTACAAAGGTATTTACAGATTACAGAGGTACGTAATGGGTCCAGGGACTGGGCCCACAAAGTTTTGATAGCTGAACTAGACAAAGTGTTTTCACTCTTTCTTGAAAATATTTATCAAAAATATACCTCAAACGACAACTGAGAAAAGACTGAAAAAGGCTGATTTGCTGAAAAATGCCCTTTGGGGACTATTTATTCCTATATGGGACATCGTAAGGTTGTTTGGACACTTGGTGCCGAGAGAGCAATGCTTATACGAAGTTTAGGCAACGCCTTTTCTCTAAATAACATATCTTTATTTAAAAAAAAAAAAAATATTTTTTTAGTTCCTGGAATACTGCTAAAAATCTGCCCTTTACTCCCACATAACTCCGAAAGTATTTGGAATATTTCCAAATTACGTTACACACAATTAGAGAAATCATTATTCTACAATTTCTGTGAATATTATTCCATTTAATTAAGTAATAAATGCAGAAATAGGAATTGAAGGTGAATAAGTTACTTCCGAGATATAGGCCTAGAACGCCGGCCGGCCCACCGTCTCAAAAAAAAAATTTTTCTTTCGCGAAAATCGCGTTTGTTTGGGTGTATTTCTTAGTAAACTGATGTTCTAGTGCAGTTATCCTCTTCAAAACACCGTTTTCTCTTACTCAGAGACCAAAGAATACGACACGGAGAAGACATGGAGAGCAGTAACTCTATTTATCGAAATATTCCCGATAATCTTTCGCCATATTATGGCCTATTTTTTTTCAGTCTAGAGTATATAACATGTTTGTATGTTATTTAGAGTGTTTATTATATCATATTAGATCAATTCTGATAGATAAATAAGCTGTAGAGTTGATATATAAGCTGATATAAGCGTAATAATGAAGTAATTTCTCCTGGCGCGGCAACCCTTCCGCGCATTATGATATGATTAATGACTGTTGCTCAATCTAGGGATAAGCTCCGCCTTCAGTTTTATGATGCCAAGTAGTCAGTTATTATATTAGAAAGTATAATGCAAGAAAAAGCGATAAAAAACAAGGAAAATTTTCCAAAATATATATGGGCTGTGAGCAGACTCGCTACCAATATCACCGTCACCTTACCTCATATAAATGACTGTAATTTCTTGTAGAAACGTCGTAGAACATTCATTCTGGTACCATTGTGTTGCCAAAGAGTTAAGCTATTTCTCGGTATATATAACTCAATTTCCATAATTTATCGATTTTTGGTCGAGCGCGCGCGGAAATTTCCCGAATGCCCCCATAAGTTGAAGACAAACGCTCATTATCTCCCGCACCATGGAGTCAGAAAAGATTCTGAAACCACTCCACTACGTGTTGTATATAATTGCAGCGCACGTGCAAATAAAGATGTAGCAAGTCTTAATGACTGTCTGATGACCGGACCCTCACTAACTGAGAAGTTTGGAGACGTGCTTATGAAATTTCGCACAAACCCATATGCCTACACGACTGATATTTCCAAGGCTTTCTTAAGAGTAGGACTACAAGAAATAGATAGAGATTATACTCGATTCTTGTGGCCTGAAAATCCACATGATCCTCAAAGTCCTGTGAAAACTTATCGTTTCAAATCAGTATTATTTAGTGCAACATCCTCTCCATTCTTACTAGAAGCTACTCTAAATACACATTTGAAGAAATCTGAAAGTCCCTTCAAAGAAATCTTAAAGAAAAGTTTCTATGTGGACAATCTTCAAGGTACTGTGAATAAAGAGGAGGATTTGAAATCCTTATACAGAGAAGCTAACAAGGAGATGAAAGAAGCAAATATGCCTCTAAGGATGTGGAATACAAATTCAAAGCAATTAAGGGAACTTATCAAAGAAGATTTCCCTGAAACTGAAATTCCTGATTGCAACAATATGCTGGGACTTAATTGGAACACACAGGAAGATACTTTGAGTCTCAAAAGGATAAACAATAAATCATGCAGTACACTCACTAAACGTAGTTTACTGTCAGAGGTATCACAATGTTTTGATCCTCTAGGACTCGTCTCACCAATTACCATAAAAGGTAAAATTCTTATGCAAGATGCATGGAAGCTCAAAATTGGATGGGATGAGAACTTGCCTCTAGAAATGAGTCAAGCATGGGATGAAATATCCAAGGAGTTTAAACAACTTCATCAAATTAAATTTCCCAGACAAATAGGTCAAGAGGGAAACAAGTACACATTACATGTGTTCTGTGATGCGTCAACCAGAGGTTATGGCGCTGTAGCTTACATGAGTAATGCTGAAGGAAGTACACTAATTACTTCAAAGGCCAGGGTAGCACCCTTGAAGGTCAGAACAGTACCACAATTGGAACTGACAGCACTCTATGTAGGTACAAAATTAGCTGTCTATATCAACAAAGTACTTGATCATCTCACTATTGAGAAAACCGTGATCTGGAGTGATAATGAGGCAGTTCTCCAGTGGTTAAGAAATAATAAGAGTAAGTTGGTCTATGTACAGAACAGAGTAGCAGAAATAAAAGAGATGCAGAGAGATTATCTCTTTCTCCACGTCTCTACCCAAGAGAATCCAGCTGACATGTTGTCACGTGGTGTCCCACTCAAGAAATTTGTGGATAATAAATTATGGCTCCACGGACCGAACTGGCTCTCTGATGAAAATAACTGGCCTCAGTAAAAAGCTCACATTATGCCAGAAGAAACAGTCTGCTTGAACACAGCAGAAATAAGTTGTGTAAATACTGCAGCAGCCACAACAGAAATAGTCATTGGTGGATCTAAATACTCATCTTTGGGTAAACTCTTAAGAGTTACAGCTCTTGTCTTTAAATTCATTAAAGGAATTGAACCTGATTATGAATGTCTTGAACCAATTAAATACTGGGTGAAACTAATACAGAAAGACGTTTTCTCTACAGAATATAAATTTCTAGAAACACAAGATAAATCCCCAAAGAAAACTGTTATGATTAATTCTTTAGGACTTTATCTCGACTCAGAAAAGATTATAAGATGTCGAGGAAGAATTCATAATTCTTCACTGCCTAAAGAAGCCATACATCCAATATTGATCCCCAAGAATCATTGGCTAACAAAACTGATTGTGCAAAACGCCCACAGTAACGTGTTACATGGTGGGGTAGCTGACACACTTTGTCATATACGACAATCCTACTGGATACCTCAAGGTCGACAAAGTGTGAAAAAACAAATAAAGGACTGTATTACTTGTCGTCACTACGATATGCGAGTATGTCAGTATCCAGGTCCACCTCCATATCCCTCTGAAAGAGTTTGTCATATCACTCCATTTGAGGTGACAGGTGTAGATTACACTGGACCAATAATTTTAACCAAAACATTTGACAAAGTTCCCATCAAGGTGTACATCTGTTTGTTCACTTGTGCTACAACTAGAGCAGTACATCTAGAAGTAGCCACTGACATGTCTGCTGAAACTTTTATCAAATTATTCAGAAGGTTTGCAGCCAGAAGGGCATGTCCCAGACTGATGATTTCAGATAATGCAACGAACTTTGTTGCTGGTGCTTCTTATATAAGCAAGATCTTTGATCAACCAGAAGTACAACAGATGCTGAATCAACGCAGTTGTCGTTGGAGATACATTCCTCCTAAATCTCCATGGCACGGCGGATTTTATGAAAGAATGATCGGCATTGTAAAACGTTGTTTAAGGAAGACTCTTCATCGTCAGAGAATAGACTTAGAAGAATTCCGTACAGTTGTGACTGAAATAGAAAATAGAGTCAACAACAGACCTCTAACTTATGTTATCGATGATCTGGACAATTTAGAAGTGTTAAGTCCATCTCATTTACTCCATGGCAGAAGGCTCGAACCTGTTCCTCCCATGAATGATAAAGAAATCATAGAGGATCCTACTTATTTCGAACCTGAGCAACTCAGACGTAAATTCAAACACCTTAATAAAGTGATTGAACGTTGGGAGAAAATTTCGCGAGAAGACTATCTCACCTCATTGAGAGAACACTTCTATGGAGCTGGTGTTCCTGAAAATCATAAGTCCTTAAGACCTGGTGACATAGTGATTATCGACAATGATGGTCCGAGGTCCCAATGGCCACTTGGAAAAATTGTGACCATATATCCTGATGCAAATGGAATCCTCAGGACAGTTGATGTTTTGAGCAAAGGTGTAGTGAATAAGCGGACAATAAACAAACTAGTGCCGTTAGAATTACACAGTGTTGAAAACAAAATTAGTGATTCTCCAGAAACCGCACAGACTAAAGCTGTTCAGAAAAGACAAGCAGCAGTGGTGGCGAGTGAGAAAATCAAATTAATGTTAAGTGATGAATAGTTCACCTGCAGCGAACCTCCGCCGCCCCCCAGTGTGGAGAAATTTTCTCCAGGAGGAGGGTATCAGCCCCCTTCAGCCCCCTTCAGCCCTCTCAGCCCTGAGGGGCCACTAGAAGGGGCGAGCGTCTTGTTTACTGCTAGAGTGAGTAATTGATCACAGATGTCGTATGCGTGGTCAAATGACCTCTGCTCCTTGCAGGGGTGTTGCAACGTGTATTTTTATAAGAGACAGTACATCTCTTACTTAGCAGGACAATTAAGGAAAATCCTGCTCCCACTTTATTACCATAGTAAAGATAGTGTACATTGTTGTTTATGATTAAGACAGCAAGAAACAAACATTCTGCTTTGCTTCATCGAGGAGGTGACAAGGATGCAAGGTACTAGGTCAGCGTTTTTTTTTGTGCTGGGGCCAGTGACGGCATGGAGCGGTGTGACGACGCCAGATTACTTTTGACTCTAGAGAGAGTCACACTGACGCCAGGATAACCAGCAAAGGACACTGATATGTGCGTTAGTGTGAATAAAGTGTCTCACACAACACAATAAACACTTAAGAGAAGTGTGATCAGCTTCTCTTGTGATACATTGTGAACAATAAAGACGAATCATGTTGAACATAGTGTACCAGTGTGCATTTCCTAGACAATGGAAGACGTGGACATCCAAGGACACTTCAGCTTCTATCAAGTCACCGATATCTGTCGAAGGTGTTGAGAACACCATAGCTCACGTTACAAAGAGCAAGGTATGTTACGAATTTCTTGTAGATCGGGGGATTGCGCAATTCTTGAGTCACAAGGAGTTTGTAATCAACCTATAATCGGCATTAAGGTGTGGACTTTTGAGTCCAAACAAGTAAGTATTCGTCGGCCATCATCGAATGAAATATGCTGACATAACACCCCCTAGGGGTAATTCATACTTACAAATTGTATCTCTTGACAGCCCACTGTTGTGATGGTTTCGACAGCATCTAGACCTCGTCTGCAGGGACGGCTGTGTAGACGATTTGCTGTCATTTATCAGCTAAGTGTTCATTATATAATTATATCTTAGCTGGTAAGGCCAAAAAATTCTCAATAGTATTCCTGTTAACCCTTTGGGGCCTAGTTCCTAGGCCTTTTGTGTATCCATATGCTCTCGCGCTACCGTCCACAGGATGGATATGGGGTGCACAATAAACTAGCCACTTCGGTGGCAAAATCTAAATCTTTTGGGGGGAATTCTTTACCAAAATTTTTTTACTGTATCAAGATTTTTGAATACAACTTTAATATTAAAAGTCTTAAGAAGAGAAGGCATATCAACCAAGTTTTCATGGTAAGGGAGAACCAACATATTTTTAGTTGAATAAGGCTGGTTGTCCCTTTTTGGACTGTAAAAAGTATTTCTAGCAACTTTAAAAGATTTATCAATTACATTTCTTGGATATTTTAAATCATTACCTATTTCATAAATTTTGGATATTTCCTCATCTATGAATTCTGGACTACAAATACGTAAAGGAAATATCCAAAATTTATGAAATAGGTAATGATTTGAAATACCTAAGAAATGTAATTGATAAATCTTTTAAAGTTGCTAGAAATACTTTTTACAATCCAAAAATGGACAACCAACCTTATTCAACTAAAAATATGTTGGTTCTCCCTTACCATGAAAAGTTGGTTGATATGCCTTCTCTTCTTAAGGCTTTTAATATCAAGATATTGTCCAGTGTGGGTAGATTGGTATAGCACTGCGTACCTTGTTCCAAGGTTCGTAGGTTCGAGTCTCCTTCAGCCAGAGATCAGTGTTTGTGTATATTTTGCCTGCTCTTGCGAATTCCTTGTATATATCTATATATATATATATATATATATATATATATATATATATATATATATACTAAATATATATATATATATAGATATATATATATATATATATATATATATATATTATATATATATATATACAGTGGACCCCCGCATAACGATTACCTCCAAATGCGACCAATTATGTAAGTGTATTTATGTAAGTGCGTTTGTACGTGTATGTTTGGGGGTCTGAAAGGAATAATCTACTTCACAATATTCCTTATGGGAATAAATTCGGTCAGTACTGGCACCTGAACATACTTATGGAGTGAAAAAATATCGTTAACCGGGGGTCCACTGTATATATATGTCGTGCCGAATATGTAAAACTGGTCAATTAGCAAGAACTCATTTAAAATTAAGTCCTTTCTGAAATTTTCTCTTATACGTTTAAAGATATATTTTTTTCATTAATGTTAATGTAAAAATTTTTAATTTTGCACCAAAAGAAACTTAGAAAACTTACCTAACCTTATTATAACAAGAACAATTTATTTTAGCCTAACCCAACTAAATATATTTTAGATTTGTTTACAATAATTTAATATTAAACAAACACAGTGAAATATATTTTTTCTTTAGGTTCAGAATGATTTTGGCGAAATTATTGCATACACAAATTTTCACTTGTCTTATATGGCAAGATGAACGTTGCTATTTAAGCCAAGATCGCAAGTTCTGCCTATTCGGCACGACATATATATATATATTTATATATATATATATATATATATATATATATATATATATATATATATATAAATATATATATTATATATATATATATATATTTATATATATATATATTTATTATTATTATCACACTGGCCGATTCCCACCAAGGCAGGGTGGCCCGAAAAAGAAAAACTTTCACCATCATTCACTCCATCACTCTCTTGCCAGAAGGGTGCTTTACACTACAGTTTTTAAACTGCAACATTAACACCCCTCCTTCAGAGTGCAGGCACTGTACTTCCCATCTCCAGGGCTCAAGTCCGGCCTGCCGGTTTCCCTGAACCCCTTCATAAATGTTACTTTGCTCACACTCTAACAGCACGTCAAGTATTAAAAGCCATTTGTCTCCATTCACTCCTATCAAACACGCTCACGCATGCCTGCTGGAAGTCCAAGCCCCTCGCACACAAAACCTCCTTTACCCCCTCCCTCCAACCTTTCCTAGGCCGACCCCTACCCCGCCTTCCTTCCACTACAGACTGATACACTCTTGAAGTTATTCTGTTTCGCTCCATTCTCTCCACATGTCCGAACCATCTCAACAACCCTTCCTCAGCCCTCTGGACAACAGTTTTGGTAATCCCGCACCTCCTCCTAACTTCCAAACTACGAATTCTCTGCATTATATTCACACCACACCTTGCTCTCAGACATGACATCTCCACTGCCTGCAGCCTTCTCCTCGATGCAACATTCATCACCCATACTTCACACCCATATAAGAGCGTTGGTAAAACTATACTCTCATACATTCCCTTCTTTGCCTCCAAGGACAAAGTTCTTTGTCTCCACAGACTCCTAAGTGCACCACTCACTCTTTTTCCCTCATCAATTCTATGATTCACCTCATCTTTCATAGACCCATCTGCTGACACGTCCACTCAAATATCTGAATACATTCACCTCCTCCATACTCTCTCCCTCCAATCTGATATCCAATCTTTCATCACCTAATCTTTTTGTTATCCTCATAACCTTACTCTTTCCTGTATTCACTTTCAATTTTCTTCTTTTGCACACCCTACCAAATTCATCCACCAATCTCTGCAACTTCTCTTCAGAATCTCCCAAGAGCACAGTGTCATCAGCAAAGAGCAACTGTGACAACTCCCACTTTATGTGTGATTCTTTATCTTTTAACTCCACGCCTCTTGCCAAGACCCTCGCATTTACTTCTCTTACAACCCCATCTATAAATATATTAAACAATCACGGTGACGTCACACATCCTTGTCTAAGGCTTACTTTTACTGGGAAATAATTTCCATCTTTCCTACATACTCTAACTTGAGCTTCACTATCCTCGTAAAAACTCTTCACTGCTTTCAGTAACCTACCTCCTACACCATACACCTGCAACATCTGCCACATTGCCCCCCTATCCACCCTGTCATACGCCTTTTCCAGATCCATAAATGCCACAAAGACCTCTTTAGCCTTATCTAAATACTGTTCACTTATATGTTTCACTGTAAACACCTTCTCCACACACCCCCTACCTTTCCTAAAGTCTCCTTGTTCATCTGCTATCCTATTCTCCGTCTTACTCTTAATTCTTTCAATAATAACTCTACCATACACTTTGCCAGGTATACTCAACAGACTTATCCCCCTATAATTTTTGCACTCTCTTTTATCCCCTTTGCCTTTATACAAAGGAATTATGCATGCTCTCTGCCAATCCCTAGGTACCTTACCCTCTTCCATACATTTATTAAATAATTGCACTAACCACTCCAAAACTATATCCCCACCTGCTTTTAACATTTCTATCTTCATCCCATCAATCCCGGCTGCCTTACCCCCTTTCATTTTACCTGCTGCCTCACGAACTTCCCCCACACTCACAACTGGCTCTTCCTCACTCCTACAAGATGTTGTTCCTCCTTGCCCTATACACGAAATCACAGCTTCCCTATCTTCATCAAAATTTAACAATTCCTCAAAATATTCCCTCCATCTTCCCAATACCTCTAACTCTCCATTTAATAACTCTCCTCTCCTATTTTTAACTGACAAATCCATTTGTTCTCTAGGCTTTCTTAACTTGTTAATCTCACTCCAAAACTTTTTCTTATTTTCAACAAAATTTGTTGATAACATCTCACCCACTCTCTCATTTGCTCTCTTTTTACATTGCTTCACCACTCTCTTAACCTCTCTCTTTTTCTCCATATACTCTTCCCTCCTTGTATCACTTCTACTTTGTAAAAACTTCTCATATGCTAAATTTTTTTCCCTTACTACTCTCTTCACATCATTATTCCACCAATCGCTCCTCTTCCCTCCCGCACCCACTTTCCTGTAACCACAAACTTCTGCTGAACACTCTAACACTACATTTTTAAACCTACCCCATACCTCTTCGACCCCATTGCCTATGCTCTCATTAGCCCATCTATCCTCCAATAGCTGTTTATATCTTACCCTAACTGCCTCCTCTTTTAGTTTATAAACCTTCACCTCTCTCTTATCTGATGCTTCTATTCTCCTTGTACCCCATCTACCTTTTACTCTCAGTGTAGCTACAACTAGAAAGTGATCTGATATATATGTGGCCCCTCTATAAACATGTACATCCTGAAGTCTACTCAACAGTCTTTTATCTACCAATACATAATCCAACAAACTACTGTCATTTGTTCAAGGTTCAGTGATAACTTAGGTTCAAGGTTCAGTGATAACTTATGTTCAAGGTTCAGTGATAACTTAAGTTCAAGGTTCAGTGATAACTTATGTTCAAGGTTCAGTGATAACTTAGATTCAAGGTTCATCATATCTTGTATACTTATTTATCCTGGTTTTCTTAAAATATGTATTACCTATAACTAAACCCCTTTCTATACAAAGTTCAATCAAAGGGCTCCCATTATCATTTACACCTGGCAACCCAAACTTACCTACCACACCCTCTCTAAAAGTTTCTCCTACTTTAGCATTCAAGTCCCCTACCACAATTACTCTCTCACTTGGTTCAAAGGCTCCTATACATTCACTTAACATCTCCCAAAATCTCTCTCTCTCCTCTGCATTCCTCTCTTCTCCAGGTGCATACAGCGCTGTATAGTCCTTGTGGCTTAGCGCTTCTTTTTGATTATAATAATAATAATCCAGGTGCATACACACTTATTATGACCCACTTCTCGCATCCAACCTTTACTTTAATCCACATAATTCTTGAATTTACACATTCATATTCTCTTTTCTTCTTCCATAACTGATCATTCAACATTACTGCTACCCCTTCCTTTGCTCTAACCCTCTCAGATACTCCAGATTTAATCCCATTTATTTCCCCCCACCGAAACTCCCCTACCCCCTTCAGCTTTGTTTCGCTTAGAGCCAGGACATCCAACTCTTTTCATTCATAACATCAGCAATCATCTGTTTCTTGTCATCCGCACTACATCCACGCACATTTAAGTTTCAGTCTCCAGTGTGAGAGTTATTTGTGTGTTGTTCCAGTCGCGGTATTGTGGATTTTTTAAGGCTTCTACTTTACATGATTTGTCACTATCTGCTGTGAGATTAATTTTTCCCCACCGAAGTGGCGAGTATATTGTGCACTCCATATCCATCCTGTGGATGGTAGTGCAGGAGTATATTGTGCACTCCATATCCATCCTGTGGATGGTAGCACAGGAGTATATTGTGCACTCCATATCCATCCTGTGGATGGTAGTGCAGGAGTATATTGTGCACTCCATATCCATCCTGTGGATGGTAGCGCAGGAGTATATTGTGCACTCCATATCCATCCTGTGGATGGTAGTGCAGGAGTATATTGTGCACTCCATATCCATCCTGTGGATGGTAGCACAGGAGTATATTGTGCACTCCATATCCATCCTGTGGATGGTAGTGCAGGAGTATATTGTGCACTCCATATCCATCCTGTGGATGGTAGCGCAGGAGTATATTGTGCACTCCATATCCATCCTGTGGATGGTAGTGCAGGAGTATATTGTGCACTCCATATCCATCCTGTGGATGGTAGCACAGGAGTATATTGTGCACTCCATATCCATCCTGTGGATGGTAGCACAGGAGTATATTGTGCACTCCATATCCATCCTGTGGATGGTAGCGCAGGAGTATATTGTGCACTCCATATCCATCCTGTGGATGGTAGCACAGGAGTATATTGTGCACTCCATATCCATCCTGTGGATGGTAGTGCAGGAGTATATTGTGCACTCCATATCCATCCTGTGGATGGTAGTGCAGGAGTATATTGTGCACTCCATATCCATCCTGTGGATGGTAGCACAGGAGTATATTGTGCACTCCATATCCATCCTGTGGATGGTAGTGCAGGAGTATATTGTGCACTCCATATCCATCCTGTGGATGGTAGTGCAGGAGTATATTGTGCACTCCATATCCATCCTGTGGATGGTAGCGCAGGAGTATATTGTGCACTCCATATCCATCCTGTGGATGGTAGTGCAGGAGTATATTGTGCACTCCATATCCATCCTGTGGATGGTAGCGCAGGAGTATATTGTGCACTCCATATCCATCCTGTGGATGGTAGTGCAGGAGTATATTGTGCACTCCATATCCATCCTGTGGATGGTAGCGCAGGAGTATATTGTGCACTCCATATCCATCCTGTGGATGGTAGCGCAGGAGTATATTGTGCACTCCATATCCATCCTGTGGATGGTAGCGCAGGAGTATATTGTGCACTCCATATCCATCCTGTGGATGGTAGCGCAGGAGTATATGGATACACAAAAACCTAAGAATTAGGACCCAGTGGAGTTAACAAGACTACGTCTGGATTTGTATCTACAGTTGAGTAATCTGTTGAAAACTAACTTAGGAAATTTGTTTAATATGTCTGGTGTCTTATTTTCATTAATTAGATATCTTGACATATCACATAAGTTATTATATTGTCAACTTATTCTTCGGTAAGTGAATAAGCACCAGCTTGCTGTGACTTTGTAAATAAGATGAGGAGAGAGTAGACTATATTGTAATGATACAGTAGAATAATGAACAGGAAGGAGGATTTAGAAAGAAGAAAATAAAGGAAATAGGGAATATAGAGTGTTAGTAGGAGCAGAACGAGAGGAAAAGAAGACAACGGGGAGATGAATGAGGAAAGAGAAACAGGAAATATTAGGAGGATAAGGAAATGAGGCTGAAAAAAAGAGAAATAAAAGGAGGCGGGGATGATTTGCGGGTGTAATGGAGATAAGATAGAAGAGCTGATAAATGTGGATGGTAGGTGGAAGTGAGCCAGGAGATGAGGAGGAAGAATCACGAAGACGATAATGACGCTGAGAACAATACACGAAAAAATTAGAGAAATATCACAACCTAGCAGTAAAAGTGAGAAATTAAATTAAATGATGCGAGAGGAGGAACAGAAGGAACTAGAGAAATTAGATGGAGAGGGGAGAAAATAGGAAAAAAAGAGAAGATGAATGTTAAGAAAGCCCAAGAGAAGGAGGAGGTGGCAACACTGAACAGTAAGTTTGGCAAGCAGCATTATTACCTGACCAGTTTGTCTGTGTCTCCCAGAGAGAGAGATAGAGTGGTCACCAGGTGTTAATCTCTCGCTACATTTACTCTGCTCATCCCTCGTCCAGCATCCATGGAACATCCAGCTGTTACCAACTTCCGCAACTACATCAGGATTAAAACTGTTCCTCCTAATCCAGACTATGGTTAGTAAGTTAGGATAAAACTTAATGTATGGCCTGGTGATGGACCAGACGCGGGGGCGTTGACCCCCCGAAACTATAGTTACATTTAAGTACAATTATCATACATAGTGTTAACTGAATAACTAAAGAATAATGAACACCTGTCAGTCTTCAATAATAACCAATATGGAGATAGAAACTGATTGATCACTGTATATTTCCACCCCCTGGAACCCCCTTCTGGGATCCCCTTCTGGGACCCCTTTCTGAGATCCCCTTCTGGAATCCCCATCTGGGATCCCCTTCTGGGTTTCCCTTCTGTGATCCCCTTCTGGGATCCACTTCAGGGACTTCCATCTAGGATTCCTTTCTGGGATCCCCTTCTGTTATTCCATTCAGGGATTCCCTTCTGGGATCCCCTTTTGTTATTCCCTTCTGAGATTCTCTTCTGGGATCTCATTCTGGGATCCCCTTCTGGGACTTCCTTCTGGGATCCTCTTTAACTAAGTTTGCCTCCAGGTGGGTTATTATTGATCACAGTAACATATACAGTGACGTATTTCCATTTTGTTTTAGCAAGACCCACCTTGTATGTGCCAGTAGGCCTCCTGCAGTGCTCCTCCCTTCTTATGTTCTTATGCTTAGCAAGGTTATGTCCAAGGTTCAGTGATAACTTATGTTCAAGGTTCAGTGATAACTTATGTTCAAGGTTCAGTGATAACATATGTTCAAGGCTCAGCGATAACTTATGTTCAAGGTTCAGTGATAACTTATGTTCAAGGTTCAGTGATAACTTATGTTCAAGGTTCAGTGATAACTTAGGTTCAAGGTTCAGTGATAACTTAGGTTCAAGGTTCAGTGATAACTTATGTTCAAGGTTCAGTGATAACTCATGTTCAAGGTTCAGTGATAACTTAGGTTCAAGGTTCAGTGATAACTTAGGTTCAAGGTTCAGTAATAACTTATGTTCAAGGTTCAGTGATAACTTAGGTTCAAGGTTCAGTGATAACTTATGTTCAAGGTTCAGTGATAACTTAGGTTCAAGGTTCAGTGATAACTTAGATTCAAGGTTCAGTGATAACTTAGGTTCAAGGTTCAGTGATAACTTATGTTCAAGGTTCAGTGATAACTTATGTTCAAGGTTCAGTGATAACTTATGTTCAAGGTTCAGTGATAACTTAGGTTCAAAGTTCAGTGATAACTTAGGTTCAAGGTTCAGTGATAACTTATGTTCAAGGTTCAGTGATAACTTATGTTCAAGGTTCAGTGATAAATTATGTTCAAGGTTCAGTGATAACTTAGGTTCAAGGTTCAGTGATAACTTAGGTTCAAGGTTCAGTGATAACTTATGTTCAAGGTTCAGTGATAACTTATGTTCAAGGTTCAGTGATAACTTATGTTCAAGGTTCAGTGATAACTTATGTTCAAGGTTCAGTGATAACTTATGTTCAAGGTTCAGTGATAACTTAGGTTCAAGGTTCAGTGATAACTTAGGTTCAAGGTTCAGTGATAACTTATGTTCAAGGTTCAGTGGTAACTTATGTTCAAGGTTCAGTGATAACTTATGTTCAAGGTTCAGTGATAACTTAGGTTCAAGGTTCAGTGATAACTTAGGTTCAAGGTTCAGTGATAACTTATGTTCAAGGTTCAGTGATAACTTATGTTCAAGGTTCAGTGATAACTTAGGTTCAAGGTTCAGTGATAACTTAGATTCAAGGTTCAGTGATAACTTAGGTTCAAGGTTCAGTGATAATTCATGTTCAAGGTTCAGTGATAACTTATGTTCAAGGTTCAGTGATAACTTATGTTCAAGGTTCAGTGATAACTTAGGTTCAAGGTTCAGTGATAACTTATGTTCAAGGTTCAGTGATAACTTAAGTTCAAGGTTCAGTGATAACTTATGTTCAAGGTTCAGTGATAACTTAGATTCAAGGTTCAGTGATAACTTATGTTCAAGGTTCAGTGATAACATAGGTTCAAGGTTCAGTGATAACTTATGTTCAAGGTTCAGTGATAACTTATGTTCAAGGTTCAGTGATAACTTAGGTTCAAGGTTCAGTGATAACTTAGGTTCAAGGTTCAGTGATAACTTAGGTTCAAGGTTCAGTGATAACTTAGGTTCAAGGTTCAGTGATAACTTATGTTCAAGGTTCAGTGATAACTCATGTTCAAGGTTCAGTGATAACTTAGGTTCAAGGTTCAGTGATAACTTAGGTTCAAGGTTCAGTAATAACTTATGTTCAAGGTTCAGTGATAACTTAGGTTCAAGGTTCAGTGATAACTTATGTTCAAGGTTCAGTGATAACTTAGGTTCAAGGTTCAGTGATAACTTAGATTCAAGGTTCAGTGATAACTTAGGTTCAAGGTTCAGTGATAACTTATGTTCAAGGTTCAGTGATAACTTATGTTCAAGGTTCAGTGATAACTTATGTTCAAGGTTCAGTGATAACTTATGTTCAAGGTTCAGTGATAAATTATGTTCAAGGCTCAGTGATAACTTATGTTCAAGGTTCAGTGATAACTTATGTTCAAGGTTCAGTGATAACTTAGGTTCAAGGTTCAGTGATAACTTATGTTCAAGGTTCAGTGATAACTTATGTTCAAGGTTCAGTGATAAATTATGTTCAAGGCTCAGTGATAACTTATGTTCAAGGTTCAGTGATAACTTATGTTCAAGGTTCAGTGATAACTTATGTTCAAGGTTAAGTGATAACTCATGTTCAAGGTTCAGTGATAACTTATGTTCAAGGTTCAGTGATAATTCATGTTCAAGGTTCAGTGATAACTTAGGTTCAAGGTTCAGTGATAACTTATGTTCAAGGTTCAGTGATAACTTATGTTCAAGGTTCAGTGATAACTCATGTTCAAGGTTCAGTGATAACTTAGGTTCAACGTTCAGTGATAACTTAGGTTCAAGGTTCAGTGATAACTTATGTTCAAGGTTCAGTGATAACTTAGGTTCAAGGTTCAGTGATAACTTAGGTTCAAGGTTCAGTAATAACTTAGGTTCAAGGTTCAGTAATAACTTATGTTCAAGGTTCAGTGATAACTCATGTTCAAGGTTCAGTGATAACTTAGGTTCAAGGTTCAGTGATAACCTAGGTTCAAGGTTCAGTAATAACTTATGTTCAAGGTTCAGTGATAACTTAGGTTCAAGGTTCAGTGATAACTTAGGCTCAAGGTTCAGTGATAACTTAGGTTCAAGGTTCAGTGATAACTTATGTTCAAGGTTCAGTGGTAACTTAGGTTCAAGGTTCAGTGATAACTTAGATTCAAGGTTCAGTGATAACTTAGGTTCAAGGTTCAGTGATAACTTATGTTCAAGGTTCAGTGATAACTTATGTTCAAGGTTCAGTGATAACTTATGTTCAAGGTTCAGTGATAACTTAGGTTCAAGGTTCAGTGATAACTTAGGTTCAAGGTTCAGTGATAACTTATGTTCAAGGTTCAGTGATAACTTATGTTCAAGGTTCAGTGATAACTTATGTTCAAGGTTCAGTGATAACTTAGGTTCAAGGTTCAGTGATAACTTAGGTTCAAGGTTCAGTGATAACTTATGTTCAAGGTTCAGTGATAACTTATGTTCAAGGTTCAGTGATAACTTATGTTCAAGGTTCAGTGATAACTTATGTTCAAGGTTCAGTGATAACTTAGGTTCAAGGTTCAGTGATAACTTAGGTTCAAGGTTCAGTGATAACTTATGTTCAAGGTTCAGTGATAACTTATGTTCAAGGTTCAGTGATAACTTATGTTCAAGGTTCAGTGATAACTTAGGTTCAAGGTTCAGTGATAACTTAGGTTCAAGGTTCAGTGATAACTTATGTTCAAGGTTCAGTGATAACTTAGGTTCAAGGTTCAGTGATAACTTATGTTCAAGGTTCAGTGATAACTTATGTTCAAGGTTCAGTGATAACTTATGTTCAAGGTTCAGTGATAACTTATGTTCAAGGTTCAGTGATAACTTAGGTTCAAGGTTCAGTGATAACTTAGGTTCAAGGTTCAGTGATAACTTAGGTTCAAGGTTCAGTGATAACTTAGGTTCAAGGTTCAGTGATAACTTATGTTCAAGGTTCAGTGATAACTCTGTATATCGAGTATACTTTAATACTTAACATATCACTTAAATGAAACTTATATTATGTAAACTCAGGTATACTTCTAGTGTATACATATACATTGTAGTAATGTGCATCACTTAAGTATACATATACATTGTAGTAATGTGCATTACTTAAGTATACATATACATTGTAGTAATGTGCATTACTTAAGTATACATATACATTGTAGTAATGTGCATTACTTAAGTATACATATACATTGTAGTAATGTGCATCACTTAAGTATACATATACATTGTAGTAATGTGCATTACTTAAGTATACATATACATTGTAGTAATGTGCATCACTTAAGTATACATATACATTGTAGTAATGTGCATTACTTAAGTATACATATACATTGTAGTAATGTACATCACTTAAGTATACATATACATTGTAGTAATGTGCATTACTTAAGTATACATATACATTGTAGTAATGTGCATCACTTAAGTATACATATACATTGTAGTAATGTGCATTACTTAAGTATACATATACATTGTAGTAATGTGCATTACTTAAGTATACATATACATTGTAGTAATGTGCATCACTTAAGTATACATATACATTGTAGTAATGTGCATTACTTAAGTATACATATACATTGTAGTAATGTGCATTACTTAAGTATACATATACATTGTAGTAATGTGCATCACTTAAGTATACATATACATTGTAGTAATGTGCATTACTTAAGTATACATATACATTGTAGTAATGTGCATTACTTAAGTATACATATACATTGTAGTAATGTGCATTACTTAAGTATACATATACATTGTAGTAATGTGCATCACTTAGGTATGCAAATTATAGTATACATCTCTTGGTATATATGTATTAGAGTAATGCACTCAACTAAGTGTATATACACTTACATACACCTTCGTCTGTATACATTACAGTAATATATTTCTCAGTATACACACTAAAATAATATAAGAATATAAAAAAGATGGAACACTGCAGCATGCCTACTGACCTATGCGGAGCTGGTCCATTCCCCCATGGATTAACCCAATGACCCACACAGTCTGGTCACCTCCACCCAAGGATGGAGCACGGCACCAGACCCAGCAGCACAAGCTAGTCAGGTCCAACTCACACCCACCTACACCCACTCATGTATTTATCTAACCTATTTTTAAAATTACACAACGTTTTAGCCTCAATAACTGTACTCAGGAGTTTGTTCCACTCATCCACAACTCTATTACCAAACCAGTGCTTTCCTATATCCTTCCTGAATCTGAATTTTTCCAACTTGAAACATTGCTGCGAGTCTTGTCTTAGCTGGAAATTTTCAGCAAGCTACTTACATCCCCTTTATTTATTCCTGTTTTCCATTTATACACCTCGATCATATCCCCCCTAATTCGGCGCCTTTCGATAGAGTGCAGATTCAGGGCCATCAGTCTATTCTCATAGGGAAGATTTCTGATACATGGGATCATCTTCGTCATCCTCCTCTGTACGTTTTCCAGAGCATTTATATCCATTCTGTAATACTGTGACCAGAACTGAGCAGCATAGTCTAAATGAGGCCTAACCAAGGATACATGGAGTTGAAGAACAACCTGAGGACTTCTATTATTTATACTTCTAGATGTGAAGCCAAGAATTCTGTTAGCTTTATTGCGAACACTAATGCACTGTTGTCTTGGTTTTAGATTACCGCTAACCAGAACTCCTAAATCCTTTTCACAATCAGTAGTATTAAGATTTACATTATTTAGTTTATATGTGGCATGGTTATTTTCCTGTCCAACATTCAGAACTTTGCATTTGTCTATATTAAACTGCATCTGCCACTTAGGCAACATTTAGGCAACTTTATTCCGAAACGTTTCGCCTACACAGTAGGCTTCTTCAGTCGAGTACAGAAAGTAGGCAGGAGCAGTAGAGATGTGAAGACGATGTAATCAGTCCATCACCCTTGGTACAGAATAGAAAACACCTTGGGCAACGTTTTCAAGTGAGAATTGTTGGATCTGAGAGGGACATAACCTCCCAGTGGCTACATTCTCACTACTACTACTACTCTGCACCTCTCCTTCCGACAGTATTTAAGTCTCAACACTGTCGCTTGATCTTCAGTTAATTCCAGACTTTGGAACAGAACTTCTCCAGGCTGAGGGACTGACAACCTCAAATCTACGACTTCAAGGGTGATGGACTGATTACATCGTCTTCACATCTCTACTGCTCCTGCCTACTTTCTGTACTCGACTGAAGAAGCCTACTGTGTAGGCGAAACATTTCGGAATAAAGTTGCCTAAATGTTGCCAATGTGTCTTATCTACCACCCAGTCGGTATTGTATACCATTTGATAATCAATCTGCCACTTCTCCGACCATTGCACCAGTCTATTCAAATCATCCTGGAGTGCTCTAGTGTCCTCATTAGAATGAATTGGACGGCCTATTTTGGTGTCATCAGCAAATTTGCTTATGTTGCTATTTATTCCCTCATCTATGTCGTTTATGTAAATTGTGAACAACAACGGGCCCAACACTGACCCCTGAGGAACACCGCTTGTGAAGTGCCTCCATTCTGATTTCTCCCCATTTATGCAAATTCTCTGCTGCCTATTTGTAAGCCATGCCTCTACCCAGGAAAAAATTTCTCCTCCTATTCCTTGTTCCTTAAGTTTTCTCAACAGCCTCTGATATGGAACTCTATCGAAAGCCTTACCGACGTCCATATACACAATATCATGTTCATTACCATGATCTATCTCCTCAAACACTTTAGTGAAAAAAGTTAGTAAATTCGTAAGATAGGAACACCCCTTTGTAAAACCGTGTTGAAATTCATTAATCAATCTGTGCCTATCAAGATGGCTACGAATTGCTTCGGTAATTATTGATTCCATAAATTTTCCCACTATGGAGGTAAGGCTTATTGGTCTATAGTTCGAAGCCAAGGACCTGTCACCTGCCTTGTAAATAGGTATTACATTTGCCATTTTCCACTTATCAGGCACTATGCCAGTTTGTAGTGATTTGTTAAAAATTAGGTAAAGGTATGCTAAGTTCCTCTTTACATTCCTTTAACACCCTTGCAAACAGTTCATCAGGACCTGGGGATGTGTTAGGTTTTAGTTTCTCTATTTGTCTGAGGACCATGTCACTAGTTACCGCAATCGTACATAGTTTATTATCATCCTGTTCTACATAATCTATTATTTAAAGAATTTCGCTGGTATTTTCCTGGGTAAACCTGAGAGGAATTAGGTATTTAGAATATCACACATCCTTATCACTGTCAGTGATCTGACCAGAGTTACTCTTAAGTGGGCCAGTCTTGTCCCTAATCTTACTTCTGTATACCAAAAAGAAAGAATCCTTTTGGGTTAATTTTCGAATCCCTTGCGACCTTAGCCTCATAATCCCTTTTTGCTGTTCTTATTCCTTTCTTTAACTGAATATATTAATTTCTTAACTGCCCATCCCCTCTTTTGATGCGCCTATATATGCCTCTCTTTTGATCAATGAGATAATTTAATCTATTGTTAATCCATTTGGGGTCATTTTTGTTCGATCTAATTTCCCATCTCGGAACAAAAGTTGCCTGGGCAGCTAGAACTATGCTCTGAAAAACGTCATATTGGCAACCAAGATCACCTACCTGACCCATAGTCAGGACATCCCAATTTAGCCCACCCAGGTAATTTTTCAGTCCCATGAAGTCGGCCAAGCGAAAATCTGGGACAGAGATTTGATTGCAGTTATCTAGGTAATTCCATGATATATTGAAACTAAGTGATTTGTGATCACTGTCCCCAAGCTCATCATTAACCTCAAGATTATTAATTAGTGAATCTTTGTTGGCAAGAACCAAGTCCTCTAGTTGGTTCTGTCACAAACTTTTCCAAAAAGCAATCCTGAACCGCATCAAGAAAGTCACTAGACTCAAGATTTCCTGTCATATTGTTCCAATCAATTTGTCTAAAGTTAAAATCTCCCATTAACACAACATTTTCATATCTAGATGCCTTATGAATTTCGTCCCATAACAGCTTACTGCACTCCCCATCAAGGTTTGGGGGCCTATAAATCACACCCAAAATTAATTTGTCACGACCCTCGAGAAACTGTAGCCAAACAAATTCTGTGTTCGATGTTTCTAGTCTTATATCATGTCTAAGACAACAATTTAAATTTTCTCTGACTACATCGCCACTCCACCACCCTTCCTGTTGACCTTATCAGTGTGGAATAGTATGTTGCATTCCAAAGGCATTTCTCTATCTTTCAGGTTGAACCAGATCTCTGTTATACCAAATAATATCTATATTACCTACACTTGCAAGTAATCTTAGCTCATCTGTCTTATTTCTTAGACTCCTACTATTTGTATAGTAAACCTTAAGGGAGCTAGTCACTCGTTGCCCTCTACTATCTCTCTTTGTTTGTTGACCAATTGATTTGCCATTACTATCAATTTTTTTTTAATATTGTCTTTCTGACATATCCATGAGGTATCCTAGTAATAACTGTTGTTTTTAACCCTAATATTGCAGCCTGATTGTTTCCCACAAACACCCATATCTCTACAATCTATCAGTTTAAATTCCTAGACAAGTCATCAATTACCCTCGCAATTGAATTGGCTAATGCAACCACACAATCCCCAGAGAGATGAACCCCATCCCTTGCATATATTTAACGTTTGCCATAGAATTGGTCCCAGTTATCAATGAATGGGATTGCAAGTTCCTTGCAGTACCTGTCTAGCCAGCAATTTATACCAATTGCCCTAGACATCCATTCATTGCCCACTCCCTTTCTAGGCAAGATGCTACATATGACTGGGATCCCTCCCTTTGACATATCTACTTTTATGGCTGACCTGTACTTATCCAGCAGCTCCTCTCTCCTGCCCTTCCCAATGTCATTACCACCAGCACTAAGACAGATAATGGGCTTGTTCCCATTACCTGACATAATATTATCCAACCTGCTGACTATATCACCAACACCAGCTCCTGGAAGGCACACTCTCTGTCTGACCTTTCTGTCTCTGTTACAAAATGCACGGTCCATATATCTTACCTGAGAATCTCCTACTATTAAAATATTCTTACCTTGATAAGCAGAGGAATCCGTGGTACCTTCAACCTCACTAACAACTGAAGTACACTCGTCTTGGAGAACAGAGAATCGATTTCCTACCTTCACATCTTCTCTGTTAGCCCTCCTTATCTTCCTTCTTCCTGAGCTGTGAACCACTTGCCACTTAAAGCAGCTGTCACTATCACTGCTAGTGACCATTTCCTCCTTACCAGCTAAATCCTTCTCACACTCACTCCCAAACTCATCTAGACGAAGCTTCAGCTTCCTATTTTCTTCCTGAAGAAGTAGAACCTCCTTCTTCAACACTTGAACCTGAGATTCTAAAACACTACAACAAGCCATGGTGCTTGGTAACAGCCCACGCTAACTCCCAGAGAGCTTAGGCAGGTATGACCACATGTGACCACTGACCTCAGCATAGTAATATAAATTCACTGCAGTAGTGTACACATCAGTGTATGTGCACTAACATTCACCCCTCAGTGTATATTAGTGTACATACATAGTAATATACATATAAATACGTTAAAATAATACACGTCATTGCGTACTCGCTACAATAATATTCACCTCACTGTACACTTATTATAGTAATATACACCTCAGCCTAAATTTACATTAATACACCTCAGTGTATTACAAAAAGTTCAGTAATATAAACCTCGGTGTATAGACACTAAGGTGAGATATGTCAGGAGTAACAGCATGATTGATCAGGCCTTGATCCACCAGGATGCCTCGTCGTGGACCGTTCAGCGGGGGAGTTGATCCCCAGAATGCCCTCCAGGTAGACTCCAGGTAGGTAGTGTATGTCCTTGTATGACCAGGACAGCAAACCTGGCAATACACAGTAATCTGTTTGATTAATGATTATTTATACAACATCAAAGGTCGCTGCAATGTCAATATTATTCACTGTTTTTGTTGGTTTTCATGTTCACTTGTGGCTTTAAAAATTACACACACACACACACACACACACACACACACACACACACACACACACACACACACACACACACACACACACACACACACACACACACACACACACACACACACGGCGGGGCCAGGAGCTCGGACTCGACCCCCGCAACCTCAACTAGGTGAGTACAACTAGGTGAGTACACACACACACACACACACACACACACAACAACAACAACAACAACAACAACAACAGCAACAACAACAACAACAAAAACAACAACAAAATGCAAGGAGACAGTGGAAAGGTTTGTTCCCAAGGGCAACAGTAACAATGGGAAGACCAGAACGAGCCCCTGGTTTACCCGACGGTGTAAGGAGGCAAAAACTAAGTGCAATAGAGAATGGAAAAAGTACAGAAGGCAGAGAACACATGAAAATAGGGAGATCAGTCGCAGAGCCTGGAACGAGTATGCACAGGTAAGGAGGGAGGCCCAGCGACAGTATGAAAATAACAGCATCGAAAGTCAAGACTGACCCGAAACTCTTGTATAGCCTCATCAGGAGGAAGACAACAGTCAAAGTCCAGGCGATCAGACTGAGGACAGAAGGTGGAGAACTCACAAGAAACTGTCAGGATGTATGTGAGGAGCAAAACAGGAGATTTAAGGAAGTATTTACAGTAAAGACAGGAAGGGCTCTGGGAAGACAGCACAGAGGGTAACATCAACAGGGAATATACCAATAAGTGTTGGATGACATACGAACAACGGAGGATGAGGTGCAGAAGCTGCTAAGTGACCTTGATACTTCAAAGGCGATGGGACTAGACAACATCACCCCATGGGTCCTTAGAGAAGGAGCAGAGATGCTGTGCGTGCCCCTAACCACAATCTCCAACACATCCCTTGAAACTGGGCAACTACCTGAGATACGGAAGACGGCAAATGTCCCCATTTTTAAGAAAGGGGACAGAAACGAGGCACTAAACTACAGACCAGTGTCTCCGACGTGTATAGTATGCAAAGTCATGAAAAAGATTATCAGGAGGAGAGTGGTGGAGCACCTGGTACAGAACAAGATTATAAATGACAACCAGCACAGATTCAGGGAATGTAAATCCTGTGTCACAAACCTTCTGGAGTTTTTTGACAAGGTAACAGAAGTAAGACACGAGAGAGAGAGAGAGAGAGAGGGGTGGGTGGATTTCATTTTCCTGGACTGCAGAAAGAGCTTCGACACAGTTCCTCACAAGAGATTAGTGCAGAAGCTGGAGGATCAGGCACATATAACAGGGAGGGCACTGCAATGGATTAGATAATACCTGACAGGGAGGCAAGAACGAGTCATGGTACGTGAAGATATGTCACACTGGGCGCCTGTGACGAGCGGAGTCCCACAGGGGTTAGTTCTAGGACCAGTGCTATTTTTGGTATATGTGAATGACATGATGGAAGGGATAGACTCTGAAGTATCCCTGCTCACACATGATGTGAAGTTAATGAGAAGAATTAAACTGGATGAGTATGTGGCAGGACTACAAAGAGTCCTTGACAGACTGGACTCGTGGTCCAAAAACTGACTTCTCGAATTCAACCCTGCCAAATGCAAAGTTATGAAGAATGGGGAAGGGCAAAGAAGACCACAGACAGAGTATAGGCTAGGTGGACAAAGACTGCAAACCTCACTCAAGGAGAAAAATCTTGGGGTGACCATAACACCGAGCACGTCTCCGGAGGTACACATCAACCAGATAACTGCTGCAGCATACTGGCGCCTGGCAAACCTGAGAATAGCGTTCCGATACTTTAATAAGGAATCGTTCAAGACACTGTACACTGTGTACGTCAGGACCATATTGGAGTATGCAGCACCAGTTTGGAACCCACACTTGGTCAAGCAAGTCAAGAAGTTAGAGAAAGTGCAAAGGTTTGCAACAAGGCTAGTTCCAGAGCTCAGAGGAATGTCCTACGATGAAAGGTTGAAGGAAATTGGACTAATGACAATGGATGAGAAAAGGATCAAGGGAGACATGATAACGACATACAAGATACTGCGTGGAATAGGTAAGGTGGACAGAGACACGATGTTCCAGAGATGGGACACAGAAACAAGGGGTCACAATTGGAAGTTGAAGACTCAGATGAGTCACAGGAATGTTAGGAAGTATTTCTTCAGTCACAGAGTCGTCAGGAAGTGGAAAAGCCTAGCAAGTGACGTAGTGGAGGCAGGAACCATACATAGCTTTAAGACGAGGCATGACAAAGCTCAGGAAGCAGAGAGAGAGAGAGAGAGGATCTAGTAGCAATCAGTGAAGAAGCAGGGCCAGGAGCTGAGTCTCGGCCCCTGCAACCACAATTAAGTGAGTACAATTAGGTGAGTACACACACACATCCATACAAAGCTTTAAGAAGAGGTATGATAAAGCTCATGCAGCAGGAAGAGTGACCGAGTAGCGACCACGACATCCTACTCCATAAACTTGACCATTGTGGTAGAAGAGGCCACGCACTTATATATTTCAAATCCTTCCATACTAACAGGTATCAATACGTCTCAGTTAAGAACACAACCTCATTATCACGACCACTTGATACTGGAGTGCCACAAGGATGTGTCCTTCATCCCCTGGTCTTCCTCTTATACATCAATGATCTTCCCAACGTGTCACAACACGTGAAACCAATTTTCTTTGTTGACGACACAACTTATGTCATCTCCCACCGAAACCTTGCCTCACTCAACACCATTGTTTACGAAGAGCTCCTGAAAATATCAACCTGGATGACTGCCAAAAAATTTACACTTAGCACTGACGAAACTTTCTATATTCTGTTTGGTAACAGAGCACGTGCTGCATAACTCGACATTAAGATAGAGAGTGCTCCTATTGCTAAACATAATGAGGGTAAATTCCTAGGCCTACACCTTGACAGCAACCTGAAATTCAGCACCCATACCCAACACATAACAAAAAAAGTATCCAAAAGTGTTGGGATCCAATTGTGCTTGGGGATCAACAGCAATTACCCACTTAAAGTCAATAATAAACCAACAAAAAGCCGCAGTAAGAATTATCATGCAATCCAATGCTAGGCAACACCGCCCCCTCACTCTTCAAAGAACTAAACTTATTCACTGTAGGTAGTAGGCTGGTAGGCAGCAACCACTCAGGGAGGAACTACTTTCTTGCCAAGTGAGCGTAAAACGAAAGCCTGTAATTGTTTACCATGATGGTAGGATTGCTGTTTTTTTTTCTGTCTCATAAACATGCAAGATTTCAGGTACATCTTGCTACTTCTACTTACACTTAGGTCACACTACACATACATGTACAAACATATATATACACACCCCTATGGGTTTTCTTCTATTTTTCTTTCTAGTTCTTGTTCTTGTTCTTGTTCTTGTTTATTTCCTCTTATCTCCATGGGGAAGTGGAACAGAATTCTTCCACCTTAAGCCATGCGTGTTGTAAGAGGCGATTAAAATGCAGGAGAGTAAGGGGCTAGTAACTCCTTCTCCTGAATATGTTACTAAATTTAAAAGGAGAAACTTTCGTTTTTCCTTTTGTGCCACCCCGCCTCGGTGGGCCACCCCCCCTCCGTGGGCCACCCCGCCTCGGTGGGCCACCCCGCCTCGGTGGGCCACCCCGCCTCGGTGGGCCACCCTGCCTCGGTGGGCCACCCCCCCTCCGTGGGCCACCCCGCCTCGGTGGGCCACCCCGCCTCGGTGGGCCACCCCGCCTCGGTGGGCCACCCCGCCTCGGTGGGCCACCACGCCTCGATGGGATACTGCTGGTACGTCGAAAGAAGAAGATTAACCGAACCATATATTACAGTATTAACCGTGAACTATAACACTTTCTTGATAGTTGTGAAAGGACCCACAGGCATAACAACAGACATAAACATCACAGGCATAACAACAGACATAAACATCACAGGCATAACAACAGACATAAACATCACAGGCATAACACCAGACATAAACATCACAGGCATAACAACAGACATAAACATCACAGGCATAACAACAGACATAAACATCACAAGCATAACACAAGACATAAACATCACAGGCATAACACCAGACATAAACATCACAGGCATAACAACAGACATAAACATCACAGGCATAACAACAGACATAAACATCACAAGCATAACACAAGACATAAACATCACAGGCATAACACCAGACATAAACATCATAGGCATAACACCAGACATAAACATCACAGGCATAATATCAGACATAAACATTACAGGCATAACACCAGATATAAACATCACATGCATAATACCAGACATAAATATCACAGGCATAATACCAGACAAAAACATCACAGGCATAACACCAGACATAAACTTGACAGGCATAACACCAGACATAAACATCACAGGCATAATACCAGACATAAATATCACAGGCATAATACCAGACATAAACATCACAGGCATAATACCAGACATAAACTTGACAGGCATAACACCAGACATAAACATCACAGGCATAATAGCAGACATAAACATCACAGACATAATATCAGACATAAACATCACAGGCATAATAGCAGACATAAACATCACGGGCACAATACCAGACATAAACATCACAAGCATAATACCAGACATAAATATCACAGGCATAATACCAGACATAAACATCACAGGCATAATGCCAGACAGAAACATCACAGGCATAATACCAGACATAAACATCACAGGCGTAATACCAGACATAAACATCACAGGCATAATACCAGACATAAACATCACAGGCATAACACCAGACATAAACATCACAGGCATAATACCAGACATAAACATCATAGGCAAAATACCAGACATAAACATCACAGGCATAATACCAGACATAAACATCACAGGCATAATACCAGACATGAACATCACAGGCATAACACCAGACATAAACATCACAGGCATAATACCAGACATGAACATCACAGACATAATACCAGACATAAATATCACAGGCATAGTACCATATATAATCATCACAGGCATAACACCAGACATAAACATAACAGGCATAACACCAGACATAAACACCAAAGGCATAAAACCAGACATAAACATCACTGCCATAATACCAGACATAAACATCACAGGCATAATACCAGACATAAACATCACAGGCATAACACCAGACATAAACATCACAGGCATAACACCAGACATAAACATAACAGGCATAACACCAGACATAAACATCACAGGCATAATACCAGACATAGCCATCACAGGCATAATACCAGACATAAGCATCACAGGAAAAACACCAGACATAAACATCACAGGCATAACACCAGACATAAACATCACAGGCATAATACCAGATATAAACATCACAGGCATAACACCCGATATAAACATCACAGGCATAACACCAGACAAAAACATCACAGGCATAACACCAGAAATAAACATCACAGGCATAAAACCAGACATAAACATCACAGGCATAATTCTAGACATAAATAAATCAGGCATAATACCAGACATAAAGATCACAGCCATAACACCAGACATAAACATCACAGGCATAACACCAGACATAAACATTACAGGCATAATACCAGACATAAACATCACAGGCATAACACCAGACATAAACATCAGAGGCATAACACCAGACAAAAACATCACAGGCATAACACCAGAAATAAACATCACAGGCATAATACCAGACATAAACATCACAGGCATAATTCCAGACATAAACATCACAGGCAAAATACCAGACATAAAGATCACAGGCATAACACCAGACATAAACATCACAGGCATAACACCAGACATAAACATAACAGGCATAACACCAGACATAAACATCACAGGTATAATTCCAGACATAAACATCACAGGCAAAATACCAGACGTAAAGATCACAGGCATAACACAATACATAAACATCACAGGCATAACACGAGACATAAATATCACAGGCATAACACGAGTCATAAACATCACAGGCATAATACCAGACATAAACATCACAGGCATAACACCAGACATATACATCACTGGCATGACACCAGACATAAAAATCGCAGGCATAATACCAGACATAAACTTCACAGGCATAATACGAGATATAACATCACAGGCATAACACCAGACAAAAACATCACAGGCATAACACCAGACATAAACATCACAGGCATAACACAAGACATAAACATCACAGGCAAAATTCCAGACATAGACATCACAGGCACAACACCAGACATAAAAATCAGAGGCATAATACCAGACATAAATATCAGAGGCATAATACCAGACATAAACATTACAGGCATAACACAAGACATAAACATCACAGGCATAAAACCAGACATAAACATCACAGTCACAACACCAGACATAAACATCACAGGCTTAACACCAGACATAAATATCACAGGCTTAATACCAGACATAAACATCTCTGGCATAATACCAGACATAAACATCACAGGCATAATACCAGACGTAAACATCAAAGGCATAATACCAGACATAAACATCACGGGCATAACACCAGACATAAACATCACAGGCACAACACCAGACATGAACATCACAGGCATCACACCAGACATAAACATCGCAGGCATAATACCAGACATAAATATCACAGGCATAATACCAGAAATAAACGTCACAGTTATAACACCAGACATAAACATCACAGGCATAATACCAAACATAAACATCACAGGCATAACACCAGACATAAACATCACACACGTAACTCCAGGCATAAACATCACAGGCATAACACCAGACATAAACATCACAGTCATATTACCAGACAAACATTACAGGCATAGCTCCAGACATAAACATCTCATGCATAACACCAGACACAAACATCAAAGGCATAATACCAGCCATAAACATCACAGGCATAATACAAGACATAAACATCACAGGCATAATACCAGACATAAACATCACAGGTATAATACCGGACATAAACATCACAGGCATAATACCAGACATAAACATCACAGGCATAACTCCAGACATAAATATCACAGGAATAACACCAGACATAAACATCACAGGTATAACACCAGACATAAACATCACAGGCATAACACCAGACATAAACATCGCAGGCATAATACCAGACGTAAACATCACAGGCATAACACCAGACATAAACATCACAGGCATAACACCAGTCATAAACATCACAGGCATAACACCAGACATAAACATCACAGGCATAATTCCAGGCATAAACATCACAGGCAAAATACCAGACATAAAGATCACAGTCATAACACCAGACATAAACATCACAGGCATAACACGAGACATAAATATCAAAGGCATAACACGAGTCATAAACATCACAGGCATAATACCAGACATAAACATCACAGGCATATCACCAGACATATACATCACAGGCACAATACCAGACATAAACATCACAATCATAACACTAGACATAAACATCACAGGCAAAATACCAGCCTTAAGCATCACAGGCATAACTCCAGACATAAACATCACTGGCACAACACCAGACATAAACATCGCAGGCATAATACCAGACATAAACATCACAGGCATAATACGAGATATAACATCACAGGCATAACACCAGACAAAAACATCACAGGCATAACACCAGACATAAACATCACAGGCATAACACAAGACATAAACATCACAGGCAAAATTCCAGACATAAACATCACAGGCACAACACCAGACATAAAAATCAGAGGCATAATACCAGACATAAATATCAGAGGCATAATACCAGACATAAACATTACAGGCATAACACAAGACATAAACATCACAGGCATAAAACCAGACATATACATCACAGGCATAATACCACACATAAACATCACAGGCATAACACCAGACATAAATATCACAGGCTTAATACCAGACATAAACATCTCAGGCATAATACCAGACATAAACATCACAGGCATAATACCAGACGTAAACATCACAGGCATAATACCAGACATAAACATCACGGGCATAACACCAGACATAAACATCTCAGGCACAACACCAGACATGAACATCACAGGCATCACACCAGACATAAACATCGCAGGCATAATACCAGACATAAATATCACAGGCATAATACCAGAAATAAACGTCACAGGTATAACACCAGACATAAGCATCACAGGCATAATATCAAACATAAACATCACAGGCATAACACCAGACATAAACATCACACACGTAACTCCAGGCATAAACATCACAGGCATAACACCAGACATAAACATCACAGTCATATTACCAGACAAACATTACAGGCATAACTCCAGACATAAACATCTCATGCATAACACCAGACACAAACATCAAAGGCATAATACCAGCCATAAACATCACAGGCATAAAACAAGACATAAACATCACAGGCATAATACCAGACATAAACATCACAGGTATAATACCGGACATAAACATCACAGGCATAATACCAGACATAAACATCACATGCATAACTCCAGACATAAACATAACAGGAATAACACCAGACATAAACATCACAGGTATAACACCAGACATAAACATCACAGGCATAACACCAGACATAAACATCGCAGGCATAATACCAGACGTAAACATCACAGGCATAACACCAGACTTAAACATAACAGGAATAACACCAGACATAAACATCACAGGTATAACACCAGACATAAACATCACAGGCATAACACCAGACATAAACATCGCAGGCATAATACCAGACGTAAACATCACAGGCATAACACCAGACTTAAACATCACAGGCATAACACCAGACATAAACATCACAGGCATAATTCCAGACATAAACATCACAGGCAAAATACCAGACATAAAGATCACAGGCATAACACCAGACATAAACATCACAGGCATAACACGAGACATAAATATCACAGGCATAACACGAGTCATAAATATCACAGGCATAATACCAGACATAAACATCACAGGCATAACACCAGACATATACATCACAGGCATAATACCAGACATAAACATCACAATCATAACACCAGACATAAACATCACAGGCAAAATACCAGCCTTAAGCATCACAGGCATAACTCCAGACATAAACATCACTGGCATAACACCAGACATAAACATCGCAGGCATAATACCAGACATAAACATCACAGGCATAATACGAGATATAACATCACAGGCATAACACCAGACAAAAACATCACAGGCATAACACCAGACATAAACATCACAGGCATAACACAAGGCATAAACATCACAGGCAAAATTCCAGACATAAACATCACAGGCACAACACCAGACATAAAAATCACAGGCATAATTCCAGACATAAATATCAGAGGCATAATACCAGACATAAACATTACAGGCATAACACAAGACATAAACATCACAGGCATAAAACCAGACATAAACATCACAGGCATAACACCAGACGTAAATATCACAGGCATAACACCAGACACAAATATCACAGACTTAATACCAGACATAAACATCTCAGGCATAATACCAGACATAAACATCACAGGCATAATACCAGACGTAAACATCACAGGCATAATACCAGACATAAACATCACGGGCATAACACCAGACATAAACATCACAGGCACAACACCATACATGAACATCACAGGCATCACACTAGACATAAACATCGCAGGCATAATACCAGACATAAATATCACAGGCATAATACCAGAAATAAACGTCACAGGTATAACACCAGACATAAGCATCACAGGCATAATACCAAACATAAACATCACAGGCATAAAACCAGACATAAACATCACACACATAACTCCAGGCATAAACATCACAGGCATAACACCAGACATAAACATCACAGTCATAATGCCAGACAAACATTACAGGCATAACACCAGACATAAACATCTCATGCATAACACCAGACACAAACATCAAAGGCATAATACCAGGCATAAACCTCACAGGCATAATACAAGACATAAACATCACAGGCATAATACCAGACATAAACATCACAGGTATAATACCGGACATAAACATCACAGGCATAATACCAGACATAAACATCACAGGCATAACTCCAGACATAAACATCACAGGAATAACACCAGACGTAAACATCACAGGTATAGCACCAGACATAAACATCACAGGCATAACACCAGACATAAACATCGCAGGCATAATACCAGACGTAAACATCACAGGCATAACACGAGACATAAACATCACAGGCATATCACCAGACATAAACATCACAGGCATAACACCAGACATAAACATCACAGGCATAACACCAGACATAAACATCAGAGGCATAACACCAGACAAAAACATCACAGGCATAACACCAGAAATAAACATCACAGGCATAATACCAGACATAAACATCACAGGCATAATTCCAGACATAAACATCACAGGCAAAATACCAGACATAAAGATCACAGGCATAACACCAGACATAAACATCACAGGCATAACACCAGACATAAACATCACAGGCATAACACCAGACATAAACATCACAGGCATAATTCCAGACATAAACATCACAGGCAAAATACCAGACATAAAGATCACAGGCATAACACCAGACATAAACATCACAGGCATAACACGAGACATAAATATCACAGGTATAACACGAGTCATAAACATCACAGGCATAATACCAGACATAAACATCACAGGCATAACACCAGACATATACATCACAGGCACAATACCAGACATAAACATCACAATCATAACACCAGACATAAACATCACAGGCAAAATACCAGCCTTAAGCATCACAGGCATAACTCCAGACATAAACATCACTGGCATAACACCAGACATAAACATCGCAGGCATAATACCAGACATAAACATCACAGGCATAATACGAGATATAACATCACAGGCATAACACCAGACAAAAACATCACAGGCATAACACCAGACATAAACATCACAGGCATAACACAAGACATAAACATCACAGGCAAAATTCCAGACATAAACATCACAGGCACAACACCAGACATAAAAATCAGAGGCATAATACCAGACATAAATATCAGAGGCATAATACCAGACATAAACATTACAGGCATAACACAAGACATAAACATCACAGGCATAAAACCAGACATAAACATCACAGTCATAACACCAGACATAAACATCACAGGCATAACACCAGACATAAATATCACAGGCTTAATACCAGATATAAACATCTCAGGCATAATACCAGACATAAACATCACAGGCATAATACCAGACGTAAACATCACAGGCATAATACCAGACATAAACATCACGGGCATAACACCAGACATAAACATCTCAGGCACAACACCAGACATGAACATCACAGGCATCACACCAGACATAAACATCGCAGGCATAATACCAGACATAAATATCACAGGCATAATACCAGAAATAAACGTCACAGGTATAACACCAGACATAAGCATCACAGGCATAATACCAAACATAAACATCACAGGCATAACACCAGACATAAACATCACACACGTAACTCCAGGCATAAACATCACAGGCATAACACCAGACATAAACATCACAGTCATATTACCAGACAAACATTACAGGCATAACTCCAGACATAAACATCTCATGCATAACACCAGACACAAACATCAAAGGCATAATACCAGCCATAAACATCACAGGCATAAAACAAGACATAAACATCACAGGCATAATACCAGACATAAACATCACAGGTATAATACCGGACATAAACATCACAGGCATAATACCAGACATAAACATCACATGCATAACTCCAGACATAAACATAACAGGAATAACACCAGACATAAACATCACAGGTATAACACCAGACATAAACATCACAGGCATAACACCAGACATAAACATCGCAGGCATAATACCAGACGTAAACATCACAGGCATAACACCAGACTTAAACATAACAGGAATAACACCAGACATAAACATCACAGGTATAACACCAGACATAAACATCACAGGCATAACACCAGACATAAACATCGCAGGCATAATACCAGACGTAAACATCACAGGCATAACACCAGACTTAAACATCACAGGCATAACACCAGACATAAACATCACAGGCATAATTCCAGACATAAACATCACAGGCAAAATACCAGACATAAAGATCACAGGCATAACACCAGACATAAACATCACAGGCATAACACGAGACATAAATATCACAGGCATAACACGAGTCATAAATATCACAGGCATAATACCAGACATAAACATCACAGGCATAACACCAGACATATACATCACAGGCATAATACCAGACATAAACATCACAATCATAACACCAGACATAAACATCACAGGCAAAATACCAGCCTTAAGCATCACAGGCATAACTCCAGACATAAACATCACTGGCATAACACCAGACATAAACATCGCAGGCATAATACCAGACATAAACATCACAGGCATAATACGAGATATAACATCACAGGCATAACACCAGACAAAAACATCACAGGCATAACACCAGACATAAACATCACAGGCATAACACAAGGCATAAACATCACAGGCAAAATTCCAGACATAAACATCACAGGCACAACACCAGACATAAAAATCACAGGCATAATACCAGACATAAATATCAGAGGCATAATACCAGACATAAACATTACATGCATAACACAAGACATAAACATCACAGGCATAAAACCAGACATAAACATCACAGGCATAACACCAGACGTAAATATCACAGGCATAACACTAGACACAAATATCACAGACTTAATACCAGACATAAACATCTCAGGCATAATACCAGACATAAACATCACAGGCATAATACCAGACGTAAACATCACAGGCATAATACCAGACATAAACATCACGGGCATAACACCAGACATAAACATCACAGGCACAACACCATACATGAACATCACAGGCATCAGACTAGACATAAACATCGCAGGCATAATACCAGACATAAATATCACAGGCATAATACCAGAAATAAACGTCACAGGTATAACACCAGACATAAGCATCACAGGCATAATACCAAACATAAACATCACAGGCATAAAACCAGACATAAACATCACACACATAACTCCAGGCATAAACATCACAGGCATAACACCAGACATAAACATCACAGTCATAATGCCAGACAAACATTACAGGCATAACACCAGACATAAACATCTCATGCATAACACCAGACACAAACATCAAAGGCATAATACCAGGCATAAACCTCACAGGCATAATACAAGACATAAACATCACAGGCATAATACCAGACATAAACATCACAGGTATAATACCGGACATAAACATCACAGGCATAATACCAGACATAAACATCACAGGCATAACTCCAGACATAAACATCACAGGAATAACACCAGACGTAAACATCACAGGTATAGCACCAGACATAAACATCACAGGCATAACACCAGACATAAACATCGCAGGCATAATACCAGACGTAAACATCACAGGCATAACACCAGACATAAACATCACAGGCATATCACCAGACATAAACATCACAGGCATAACACCAGACATAAACATCACAGGCATAACACCAGACATAAACATCAGAGGCATAACACCAGACAAAAACATCACAGGCATAACACCAGAAATAAACATCACAGGCATAATACCAGACATAAACATCACAGGCATAATTCCAGACATAAACATCACAGGCAAAATACCAGACATAAAGATCACAGGCATAACACCAGACATAAACATCACAGGCATAACACCAGACATAAACATCACAGGCATAACACCAGACATAAACATCACAGGCATAATTCCAGACATAAACATCACAGGCAAAATACCAGACATAAAGATCACAGGCATAACACCAGACATAAACATCACAGGCATAACACGAGACATAAATATCACAGGTATAACACGAGTCATAAACATCACAGGCATAATACCAGACATAAACATCACAGGCATAACACCAGACATATACATCACAGGCACAATACCAGACATAAACATCACAATCATAACACCAGACATAAACATCACAGGCAAAATACCAGCCTTAAGCATCACAGGCATAACTCCAGACATAAACATCACTGGCATAACACCAGACATAAACATCGCAGGCATAATACCAGACATAAACATCACAGGCATAATACGAGATATAACATCACAGGCATAACACCAGACAAAAACATCACAGGCATAACACCAGACATAAACATCACAGGCATAACACAAGACATAAACATCACAGGCAAAATTCCAGACATAAACATCACAGGCACAACACCAGACATAAAAATCAGAGGCATAATACCAGACATAAATATCAGAGGCATAATACCAGACATAAACATTACAGGCATAACACAAGACATAAACATCACAGGCATAAAACCAGACATAAACATCACAGTCATAACACCAGACATAAACATCACAGGCATAACACCAGACATAAATATCACAGGCTTAATACCAGATATAAACATCTCAGGCATAATACCAGACATAAACATCACAGGCATAATACCAGACGTAAACATCACAGGCATAATACCAGACATAAACATCACGGGCATAACACCAGACATAAACATCTCAGGCACAACACCAGACATGAACATCACAGGCATCACACCAGACATAAACGTCGCAGGCATAATACCAGACATAAATATCACAGGCATAATACCAGAAATAAACGTCACAGGTATAACACCAGACATAAGCATCACAGGCATAATACCAAACATAAACATCACAGGCATAACACCAGACATAAACATCACACACGTAACTCCAGGCATAAACATCACAGGCATAACACCAGACATAAACATCACAGTCATATTACCAGACAAACATTACAGGCATAACTCCAGACATAAACATCTCATGCATAACACCAGACACAAACATCAAAGGCATAATACCAGCCATAAACATCACAGGCATAAAACAAGACATAAACATCACAGGCATAATACCAGACATAAACATCACAGGTATAATACCGGACATAAACATCACAGGCATAATACCAGACATAAACATCACATGCATAACTCCAGACATAAACATAACAGGAATAACACCAGACATAAACATCACAGGTATAACACCAGACATAAACATCACAGGCATAACACCAGACATAAACATCGCAGGCATAATACCAGACGTAAACATCACAGGCATAACACCAGACTTAAACATAACAGGAATAACACCAGACATAAACATCACAGGTATAACACCAGACATAAACATCACAGGCATAACACCAGACATAAACATCGCAGGCATAATACCAGACGTAAACATCACAGGCATAACACCAGACTTAAACATCACAGGCATAACACCAGACATAAACATCACAGGCATAATTCCAGACATAAACATCACAGGCAAAATACCAGACATAAAGATCACAGGCATAACACCAGACATAAACATCACAGGCATAACACGAGACATAAATATCACAGGCATAACACGAGTCATAAATATCACAGGCATAATACCAGACATAAACATCACAGGGCATAATACCAGACATAAAAATCACAGGCATAATATCAGACATAAACATCACAAACATAATACCAGACATAAACATCACAGGCATAATACAATGCATAAACACCACAGGCATAACACCAGACATAAACATCACAGGCATAATACCAGACATAAGCATCACAAGCATTACACCGGACATAAAGATCACAGGCATAACACCAGACATAAACATCACAGGCATAATACCAGACATAAGCATCACAAGCATTACACCGGACATAAAGATCACAGGCATAACACCAGACATAAACATCACAGGCATAACACCAGACATAAACATCAAAGGCATAACACCAGACATAAACATCAGAGGCATAACACAAGACATAAACATCACAAGCATAATACCAGAAATAAACATCACAGGCATAATACCAGACATAAACATCACAGACATAATACGAGACATAAACATCTCTGGCATAATTCCAGACATAAGCATCACAGGCATAACACCAGACATAAATATCACAGGCATAACACCAGACATAAACATCACATGCATAATACCAGATATAAACATCGCAGGCATAATACTAGACATAAACATCACATTCATAACACCAGGCATAAACATCACAGGCATAAAACAAGACATAAACATCAGAGGCATAACACCAGACATAAACATCAAAGGCATAACACCAGACATAAACATCACAGGCATAATACCAGACAAAAACATCACAGGCATAATACCAGACATAAATATCACAGGCATAATACCAGACATAAAGATCACATGCATAATACCAGACATAAACAATACAGGCATAATACCAGAAATAAACATCACAGTCATAATATCAGACATAAACATCAGAGGCATAACACCAGACATAAACATCACGGGCATAATACCAGACATAAACATCACAGGCATAATACCAGACATAAACGTCACAGGCATAATATGAGACATAAACATCAGAGGTATAACACCGGACATAAACATCACAGGCATAACACCAGACATATACATCACAGGCATAATACCAGACATAAACATCACAATCATAACACCAGACATAAACATCACAGGCAAAATACCAGCCTTAAGCATCACAGGCATAACTCCAGACATAAACATCACTGGCATAACACCAGACATAAACATCGCAGGCATAATACCAGACATAAACATCACAGGCATAATACGAGATATAACATCACAGGCATAACACCAGACAAAAACATCACAGGCATAACACCAGACATAAACATCACAGGCATAACACAAGGCATAAACATCACAGGCAAAATTCCAGACATAAACATCACAGGCACAACACCAGACATAAAAATCACAGGCATAATACCAGACATAAATATCAGAGGCATAATACCAGACATAAACATTACAGGCATAACACAAGACATAAACTTCACAGGCATAAAACCAGACATAAACATCACAGGCATAACACCAGACGTAAATATCACAGGCATAACACCAGACACAAATATCACAGACTTAATACCAGACATAAACATCTCAGGCATAATACCAGACATAAACATCACAGGCATAATACCAGACGTAAACATCACAGGCATAATACCAGACATAAACATCACGGGCATAACACCAGACATAAACATCACAGGCACAACACCATACATGAACATCACAGGCATCACACTAGACATAAACATCGCAGGCATAATACCAGACATAAATATCACAGGCATAATACCAGAAATAAACGTCACAGGTATAACACCAGACATAAGCATCACAGGCATAATACCAAACATAAACATCACAGGCATAAAACCAGACATAAACATCACACACATAACTCCAGGCATAAACATCACAGGCATAACACCAGACATAAACATCACAGTCATAATGCCAGACAAACATTACAGGCATAACACCAGACATAAACATCTCATGCATAACACCAGACACAAACATCAAAGGCATAATACCAGGCATAAACCTCACAGGCATAATACAAGACATAAACATCACAGGCATAATACCAGACATAAACATCACAGGTATAATACCGGACATAAACATCACAGGCATAATACCAGACATAAACATCACAGGCATAACTCCAGACATAAACATCACAGGAATAACACCAGACGTAAACATCACAGGTATAGCACCAGACATAAACATCACAGGCATAACACCAGACATAAACATCGCAGGCATAATACCAGACGTAAACATCACAGGCATAACACGAGACATAAACATCACAGGCATATCACCAGACATAAACATCACAGGCATAACACCAGACATAAACATCACAGGCATAACACCAGACATAAACATCAGAGGCATAACACCAGACAAAAACATCACAGGCATAACACCAGAAATAAACATCACAGGCATAATACCAGACATAAACATCACAGGCATAATTCCAGACATAAACATCACAGGCAAAATACCAGACATAAAGATCACAGGCATAACACCAGACATAAACATCACAGGCATAACACCAGACATAAACATCACAGGCATAACACCAGACATAAACATCACAGGCATAATTCCAGACATAAACATCACAGGCAAAATACCAGACATAAAGATCACAGGCATAACACCAGACATAAACATCACAGGCATAACACGAGACATAAATATCACAGGTATAACACGAGTCATAAACATCACAGGCATAATACCAGACATAAACATCACAGGCATAACACCAGACATATACATCACAGGCACAATACCAGACATAAACATCACAATCATAACACCAGACATAAACATCACAGGCAAAATACCAGCCTTAAGCATCACAGGCATAACTCCAGACATAAACATCACTGGCATAACACCAGACATAAACATCGCAGGCATAATACCAGACATAAACATCACAGGCATAATACGAGATATAACATCACAGGCATAACTCCAGACAAAAACATCACAGGCATAACACCAGACATAAACATCACAGGCATAACACAAGACATAAACATCACAGGCAAAATTCCAGACATAAACATCACAGGCACAACACCAGACATAAAAATCAGAGGCATAATACCAGACATAAATATCAGAGGCATAATACCAGACATAAACATTACAGGCATAACACAAGACATAAACATCACAGGCATAAAACCAGACATAAACATCACAGTCATAACACCAGACATAAACATCACAGGCATAACACCAGACATAAATATCACAGGCTTAATACCAGATATAAACATCTCAGGCATAATACCAGACATAAACATCAAAGGCATAATACCAGACGTAAACATCAAAGGCATAATACCAGACATAAACATCACGGGCATAACACCAGACATAAACATCACAGGCACAACACCAGACATGAACATCACAGGCATCACACCAGACATAAACATCGCAGGCATAATACCAGACATAAATATCACAGGCATAATACCAGAAATAAACGTCACAGGTATAACACCAGACATAAGCATCACAGGCATAATACCAAACATAAACATCACAGGCATAACACCAGACATAAACATCACACACGTAACTCCAGGCATAAACATCACAGGCATAACACCAGACATAAACATCACAGTCATATTACCAGACAAACATTACAGGCATAGCTCCAGACATAAACATCTCATGCATAACACCAGACACAAACATCAAAGGCATAATACCAGCCATAAACATCACAGGCATAATACAAGACATAAACATCACAGGCATAATACCAGACATAAACATCACAGGTATAATACCGGACATAAACATCACAGGCATAATACCAGACATAAACATCACAGGCATAACTCCAGACATAAACATCACAGGAATAACACCAGACATAAACATCACAGGTATAACACCAGACATAAACATCACAGGCATAACACCAGACATAAACATCGCAGGCATAATACCAGACGTAAACATCACAGGCATAACACCAGACATAAACATCACAGGCATAACACCAGTCATAAACATCACAGGCATAACACCAGACATAAACATCACAGGCATAATTCCAGGCATAAACATCACAGGCAAAATACCAGACATAAAGATCACACGCATAACACCAGACATAAACATCACAGGCATAACACGAGACATAAATATCACAGGCATAACACGAGTCATAAACATCACAGGCATAATACCAGACATAAACATCACAGGCATAACACCAGACATATACATCACAGGCACAATACCAGACATAAACATCACAATCATAACACTAGACATAAACATCACAGGCAAAATACCAGCCTTAAGCATCACAGGCATAACTCCAGACATAAACATCACTGGCATAACACCAGACATAAACATCGCAGGCATAATACCAGACATAAACATCACAGGCATAATACGAGATATGACATCACAGGCATAACACCAGACAAAAACATCACAGGCATAACACCAGACATAAACATCACAGGCATAACACAAGACATAAACATCACAGGCAAAATTCCAGACATAAACATCACAGGCACAACACCAGACATAAAAATCAGAGGCATAATACCAGACATAAATATCAGAGGCATAATACCAGACATAAACATTACAGGCATAACACAAGACATAAACATCACAGGCATAAAACCAGACATAAACGTCACAGGCATAATACCAGACGTAAACATCACAGGCATAACACCAGACACAAATATCACAGGCTTAATACCAGACATAAACATCTCAGGCATAATACCAGACATAAACATCACAGGCATAATACCAGACGTAAACATCACAGGCATAATACCAGACATAAACATCACGGGCATAACACCAGACATAAACATCACAGGCACAACACCATACATGAACATCACAGGCATCACACTAGACATAAACATCGCAGGCATAATACCAGACATAAATATCACAGGCATAATACCAGAAATAAACGTCACAGGTATAACACCAGACATAAGCATCACAGGCATAATACCAAACATAAACATCACAGGCATAAAACCAGACATAAACATCACACACATAACTCCAGGCATAAACATCACAGGCATAACACCAGACATAAACATCACAGTCATAATGCCAGACAAACATTACAGGCATAACACCAGACATAAACATCTCATGCATAACACCAGACACAAACATCAAAGGCATAATACCAGGCATAAACATCACAGGCATAATACAAGACATAAACATCACAGGCATAATACCAGACATAAACATCACAGGTATAATACCGGACATAAACATCACAGGCATAATACCAGACATAAACATCACAGGCATAACTCCAGACATAAACATCACAGGAATATCACCAGACATAAACATCACAGGTATAGCACCAGACATAAACATCACAGGCATAACACCAGACATAAACATCGCAGGCATAATACCAGACGTATACATCACAGGCATAACACCAGACATAAACATCACAGGCATATCACCAGACATAAACATCACAGGCATAACACCAGACATAAACATCACAGACATAAGACCAGACATAAACATCACATGCATAATACAATACATAAACACCGCAGGCATAACACCAGACATAAACATCACAGGCATAATACCAGACATAAGCATCACAAGCATTACACCAGACATAAACATCACAGGCATAACACCAGACATAAACATCAGAGGCATTACACCAGACATAAATATCAGAGGCATAACACAAGACATAAACATCACAGGCATAATACCAGACATAAACATTACAGGCATAATACCAGACATAAGCATTACAGGCATAATACCAGACATAAAAATCACAGGCATAATATCAGACATAAACATCACAAACATAATACCAGACATAAACATCACAGGCATAATACAATGCATAAACACCACAGGCATAACACCAGACATAAACATCACAGGCATAATACCAGACATAAGCATCACAAGCATTACACCGGACATAAAGATCACAGGCATAACACCAGACATAAACATCACAGGCATAATACCAGACATAAGCATCACAAGCATTACACCGGACATAAAGATCACAGGCATAACACCAGACATAAACATCACAGGCATAACACCAGACATAAACATCAAAGGCATAACACCAGACATAAACATCAGAGGCATAACACAAGACATAAACATCACAAGCATAATACCAGAAATAAACATCACAGGCATAATACCAGACATAAACATCACAGACATAATACGAGACATAAACATCTCTGGCATAATTCCAGACATAAGCATCACAGGCATAACACCAGACATAAATATCACAGGCATAACACCAGACATAAACATCACATGCATAATACCAGATATAAACATCGCAGGCATAATACTAGACATAAACATCACATTCATAACACCAGGCATAAACATCACAGGCATAAAACAAGACATAAACATCAGAGGCATAACACCAGACATAAACATCAAAGGCATAACACCAGACATAAACATCACAGGCATAATACCAGACAAAAACATCACAGGCATAATACCAGACATAAATATCACAGGCATAATACCAGACATAAAGATCACATGCATAATACCAGACATAAACAATACAGGCATAATACCAGAAATAAACATCACAGTCATAATATCAGACATAAACATCAGAGGCATAACACCAGACATAAACATCACGGGCATAATACCAGACATAAACATCACAGGCATAACACCAGACAAAAACATCACAGGCATAATACCAGACATAAACATCACAGGCATAATACCAGACATAAACATCACAGGCATAATACCAGACATAAACATTACAGGCATAATACCAGACATAAACATCACAGGCATAATACCAGACATAAACATCACAGGCATAATACCAGACATAAACGTCACAGGCATAATATGAGACATAAACATCAGAGGTATAACACCGGACATAAACATCACAGGCATAATACCAGACATGAACATCACAGGCATAATACCAGACGTAAACATCACAGGCATAATACCACACATAAACATCACAGGCATAACACCAGACATAAACATCACAGGAATAATACCAGACATAAACATCACAGGCATGATACCAGACATAAACATCACAGGCATAATACCAGACATAAACATCACAGGCATAACACCAGACATGAACATCACAGGCATAATACAAGACATAAACATCACAGGCATAATACCAGACATAAACGTCAAAGGCATAATACCAGACATAAACATCACAGGCATAACACCAGACATAAACATCACAGGCATAATACCAGACATAAACATCTTTATCATAATACCAGACATAAACGTCAGAGGCATAACACCAGACATAAACATCACACGCATAATACCAGACGCAAACATGACAGGCATAACACCAGACATAAACATCACAGGCATAACACAAGACATAAACATCACAGGCAAAATTCCAGACATAAACATCACAGGCACAACACCAGACATAAAAATCAGAGGCATAATACCAGACATAAATATCAGAGGCATAATACCAGACATAAACATTACAGGCATAACACAAGACATAAACATCACAGGAATAAAACCAGACATAAACATCACAGGCATAACACCAGACATAAACATCACAGGCATAACACCAGATATAAATATCACAGGCTTAATACCAGACATAAACATCTCAGGCATAATACCAGACATAAACATCACAGGCATAACACCACACGTAAACATCACAGGCATAATACCAGACATAAACATCACGGGCATAACACCAGACATAAACATCACAGGCACAACACCAGACATGAACATCACAGGCATCACACCAGACATAAACATCGCAGTCATAATACCAGACATAAATATCACAGGCATAATACCAGAAATAAACGTCACAGGTATAACACCAGACATAAGCATCACAGGCATAATACCAAACATAAACATCACAGGCATAACACCAGACATAAACATCACACACGTAACTCCAGGCATAAACATCACAGGCATAACACCAGACATAAACATCACAGTCATATTACCAGACAAACATCAGAGGCATAACTCCAGACATAAACATCTCATGCATAACACCAGACACAAACATCAAAGGCATAATACCAGCAATAAACATCACAGGCATAATACAAGACATAAACATCACAGGCATAATACCAGACATAAACATCACAGGTATAATACCGGACATAAACATCACAGGCATAATACCAGACATAAACATCACAGGCATAACTCCAGACATAAACATCACAGGAATAACACCAGACATAAACATCACAGGTATAACACCAGACATAAACACCACAGGCATAACACCAGACATAAACATCGCAGGCATAATACCAGACGTAAACATCACAGGCATAACACCAGACATAAACATCACAGACATAACACCAGACATAAACATCACAGGCATAACACCAGACATAAACACCACAGGCATAATTCCAGACATAAACATCACAGGCAAAATACCAGACATAAAGATCACAGGCATAACACCAGACATAAACATCACAGGCATAACACGAGACATAAATATCACAGGCATAACACGAGTGATAAACATCACAGGCATAATACCAGACATAAACATCACAGGCATAACACCAGACATATACATCACAGGCACAATACCAGACATAAACATCACAATTATAACACCAGACATAAACATCACCGGCAAAATACCAGCCTTAAGCATCACAGGCATAACTCCAGACATAAACATCACTGGCATAACACCAGACATAAACATCGCACGCATAATACCAGACATAAACATCACAGGCATAATACGAGATATAACATCACAGGCATAACACCAGACAAAAACATCACAGGCATAACACCAGACATAAACATCACAGGCATAACACAAGACATAAACATCACAGGCAAAATTCCAGACATAAACATCACAGGCACAACACCAGACATAAAAATCAGAGGCATAATACCTGACATAAATATCAGAGGCCTAATACCAGACATAAACATTACAGGCATAACACAAGACATAAACATCACAGGCATAAAACCAGACATAAACATCACAGGCATAACACCACACATAAACATCACAGGCATAACACCAGACATAAATATCACAGGCTTAATACCAGACATAAACATCTCAGGCATAATACCAGACATAAACATCAGAGGCATAATACCAGACGGAAACATCTCAGGCATAATACCAGACATAAACATCACGGGCATAACACAAGACATAAACATCACAGGCACAACACCAGACATGAACATCACAGGCATCACACCAGACATAAACATCACAGGCATAACACCACACATAAACATCACAGGCATAACACCAGACATAAATATCACAGGCTTAATACCAGACATAAACATCTCAGGCATAATACCAGACATAAACATCAGAGGCATAATACCAGACGTAAACATCTCAGGCATAATACCAGACATAAACATCACGGGCATAACACAAGACATAAACATCACAGGCACAACACCAGACATGAACATCACAGGCATCACACCAGACATAAACATCACAGGCACAACACCAGACATGAACATCACAGGCATCACACCAGAAATAAACGTCACAGGTATAACACCAGACAAAAGCATCACAGGCATAATACCAAACATAAACATCACAGGCATAACACCAGACATAAACATCACACACGTAACTCCAGGCATAAACATCACAGGCATAACACCAGACATAAACATCACAGGTATAACACCAGACATAAACATCACAGGCATAACACCAGACATAAACATCTTAGGCATAATACCAGACGTAAACATCACAGGCATAACACCAGACTTAAACATCACAGGCATAACACCAGACATAAACATCACAGGCATAACACCAGACATAAACATCACAGGCATAATTCCAGACATAAACATCACAGGCAAAATACCAGACATAAAGATCACAGGCATAACACCAGACATAAACATCACAGGCATAACACGAGACATAAATATCACAGGCATAACACGAGTCATAAACATCACAGGCATAATACCAGACATAAACATCACAGGCATAACACCAGACATATACATCACAGGCATAATACCAGACATAAATATCACAATCATAACACCAGACATAAACATCACAGGCAAAATACCAGCCTTAAGCATCACAGGCATAACTCCAGACATAAACATCACTGGCATAACACCAGACATAAACATCGCAGGCATAATACCAGACATAAACATCACAGGCATAATACGAGATATAACATCACAGGCATAGCACCAGACAAAAACATCACAGGCATTACACCAGACATAAACATCACAGGCATAACACAAGACGTAAACATCACAGGCAAAATTCCAGACATAAACATCACAGGCACAACACCAGACATAAAAATCAGAGGCATAATACCAGACATAAATATCAGAGGCATAATACCAGACATAAACATTACAGGCATAACACAAGACATAAACATCACAGGCATAAAACCAGACATAAACATCACAGGCATAACACCAGACATAAACATCACAGGCATAACACCAGACACAAATATCACAGGCTTAATGCCAGACATAAACATCTCAGGCATAATACCAGACATAAACATCACAGGCATAATACCAGACGTAAACATCACAGGCATAATACCAGACATAAACATCACGGGCATAACACCAGACATAAACATCACAGGCACAACACCATACATGAACATCACAGGCATCACACCAGACATAAACATCGCAGGCATAATACCATACATAAATATCACAGGCATAATACCAGAAATAAACGTCACAGGTATAACACTAGACATAAGCATCACAGGGATAATACCAAACATAAACATCACAGGCATAACACCAGACATAAACATCACACACGTAACTCCAGGCATAAACATCACAGGCATAACACCAGACATAAACATCACAGTCATAATACCAGACAAACATTGCAGGCATAACACCAGACATAAACATCTCATGCATAACACCAGACACAAACATCAAAGGCATAATACCAGGCATAAACATCACAGGCATAATACAAGACATAAACATCACAGGCATAATACCAGACATAAACATCACAGGTATAATACCGGACATAAACATCACAGGCATAATACCAGACATAAACATCACAGGCATAACTCCAGACATAAACATCACAGGAATAACCCCAGACATAAACATCACAGGTATAGCACCAGACATAAACATCACAGGCATAACACCAGACATAAACATCGCAGGCATAATACCAGACGTAAACATCACAGGCATAACACCAGACATAAACATCACAGGCATAACACCAGACATAAACATCACAGGCATAACACCAGACATAAACATCACCGACATAACACCAGACATAAACATCACAGGCATAATACAATACATAAACACCGCAGGCATAACACCAGACATAAACATCACAGGCATAATACCAGACATAAGCATCACAAGCATTACACCAGACATAAACATCACAGGCATAACACCAGACGAAAACATCAGAGGCATAACACCAGACATAAATATCAGAGGCATAACACAAGACATAAACATCACAGGCATAATACCAGACATAAACATCACAGGCATAATACCAGACATAAACATTACAGGCATAATACCAGACATAAAAATCACAGGCATAATATCAGACATAAACATCACAAACATATTACCAGACATAAACATCACAGGCATAATACAATGCATGAACACCACAGGCTTAACACCAGACATAAACATCACAGGCATAATACCAGACATAAGCATCACAAGCATTACACCGGACATAAAGATCACAGGCATAACACCAGACATAAACATCACAGGCATAATACCAGACATAAGCATCACAAGCATTACACCGGACATAAAGATCACAGGCATAACACCAGACTTAAACATCACAGGCATAACACCAGACATAAACATCAAAGGCATAACACCAGACATAAACATCAGAGGCATAACACAAGACATAAACATCACAAGCATAATACCAGAAATAAACATCACAGGCATAATACCAGACATAATTATCACAGACATAATACGAGACATAAAAATCTCTGGCATAATTCCAGACATAAGCATCACAGGCATAACACCAGACATAAATATCACAGGCATAACACCAGACATAAACATCACATGCATAATACCGGACATAAACATTGCAGGCATAATACTAGACATAAACATCACATTCATAGCACCAGGCATAAACATCACAGGCATAATACAAGACATAAACATCAGAGGCATAACACCAGACATAAACATCAAAGGCATAACACCAGACATAAACATCACAGGCATAATACCAGACATAAACATTACAGGCATAATCCCAGACATAAATATCACAGGCATAATACCAGACATAAAGATCACATGCATAATACCAGACATAAACAATACAGGCATAATACCAGAAATAAACATCACAGGCATAATATCAGACATAAACATCAGAGGCATAACACCAGACATAAACATCACTGGCATTATACCAGACATAAACATCACAGGCATAACACCAGACAAAAACATCACAGGCATAATACCAGACATAAACATCACAGGCATAATACCAGACATAAACATCACAGGCATAATACCAGACATAAACATCACAGGCATAATACCAGACATGAACATCACAGGCATAATACCAGACATAAACATCACAGGCATAATACCACACATAAACATCACAGGCATAACACCAGACATAAACATCACAGGAATAATACCAGACATAAACATCACAGGCATGATACCAGACATAAACATCACAGGCATAATACCAGACATAAACATCACATGCATAACACCAGACATGAACATCACAGGTATAATACAAGACATAAACATCACAGGCATAATACCAGACATAAACGTCAAAGGCATAATACCAGACATAAACATCACAGGCATAACACCAGACATAAACATCACAGGCATAATACCAGACATAAACATCTTAATCATAATACCAGACATAAACGTCAGAGGCATAACACCAGACATAAACATCACACGCATAATACCAGACGAAAACATCACAGGCATAACACCAGACATAAACATCACAGGCATAATACCAGACATAAACATCACAGGCATATCACCAGACATAAACATCACAGGCATAATACAAGAGATAAACATCAGAGACATAATACCAGACATAAACATCACAGGCATAATACCAGACATAAACATCTCAGGCATAATACCAGAGATAAACATCACAGGCATAATACCAGACATAAATATCACAGACATAATGCCATACATAAACATCACAGGCATAATACCAGACATAAACATCACAGGCATAACACCAGATATAAACATCACAGGCATAATACCAGACATAAACATCACAGACATAATACCAGACATAAACATCAGAGGTAGAGCACTGGACATATACATCACAGGCATAACACCAGACATAAACATCACAGGCATAACACCAGACATAAACATTAGAGGCATAACTCCATACAAAAACATTACAGCCATAATACCAGACATAAACATCACAGGCATAATACCAGACATAAACATCACTGGCATAACACCAGACATAAACATCACAGTCCTAATACCGGACATAAACATGACAGGTATAATACCAGACATAAACATCACAGGCATAACAACAGATATAAACATCACAGGCATAACACCAGACATAAACATCACAGGCATAATACCAGACATAAACATCACAGGCATAACATCAGACATAAACATCACAGGCATATCACCAGATATAAACATCACAGGCATAACACCAGAAATAAACATCACAGGCATAATACCAGAAATAAACATCACAGGCATAACACCAGACTTAAACATCACAGGCATAATGCCAGACATAAACATCTCAGGCAAAACACCACTCATAAACATCAGAGGGATAACACCAGACACAAACATCACAGGCATAATACCAGACTTAAATATCACAGGCATAATTCCAGACATAAACATCACAGGCATAACACCAGACATAAACATCACAGGCATAATACCAGACATAAACATCACAGGCATAATACCAGACATAAACCTTAAAGGCATAATGCTAGACATAAACATCACAGGCATAACACCAGACATAAAAATCACAGACATAATACCAGACATAAAAATCACAGGCATGATACTAGACATAAACATTTCAGTCATAACACCAGTCATAAACATCACAGGCATAATACCAGACCTAAACGTCAAAGGCATAATATCAGACATAAACATCACAGGCATAATACCAGACAAAAATATCACAGGCATAATACCAGACATAAACATCTTAGTCATAATACCAGACATAAACGTCATAGGCATAACACCAGACAAAAACATCACAGGCATAATACCAGACGTAAACATCAGAGGCATAACACCAGACATAAGCATCACAGGCATAACACCAGACATAAACATCACATTCATAATACCAGACGTAAACATCAGAGGCATAAAATCACAAATTAACATCACAGGCATTACACCAGACATAAACATCACCTGCATAATACCAGACATAAACATCACAGGCATGATACCAGATATAAACATCACAGACATAATACCAGACACAAACATCACACGCATAACACCAGACATAAACTTCACAGGCATAATACAAGACATAAACATCACAGGCATAACACCAGACATAAACATTACAGTCATAATACCAGACATAAACATCACTATCATAATGCCAGACATAAACATCACAGGCATAACACCAGACATAAATATCACAGGCATAACACCAGATATAAACATCACAGGCATAATACAAAACATAAGCATCACATACATAATACCAGACATAAACATCACAGGCATAACACCAGACATAAACATCACAGTCATAATACCAGACATAAACATCACAGCCATAATACCAGACATAAATATCACAGACATAATACCAGACATAAACATCACAGGAATAGCACCAGACATAAACATTACAGGCATAACACCAGACATAAACATCACAGGCATAATACCTGACATAAGCATCACAGGAATAATACCAGACATAAATATCACAGGCATAACACCAGACATAAACATCACAGGCATAACCCCAGACATAAACATCACAGGCATAAAAGCAGACATAAACATCACAGGCATAATACCAGACATAAACATCACAGGCATAACACCAGACATAAACATCGCAGGCATAACACCAGGCATAAACATTACAGGTATAACACCAGACATAAACACCACAGGCATAATACCAGACATAAACATCTCAGGCATAATTCCAGACATAAACATCACAGGCATAACACCAGACATAAACACCACAGGCATAATACCAGACATAAACATATCAGGCATAATGCCAGACATAAACATCACAGGCATAATACTAGACATAAACATCACATTCATAACACCAGGCCGAAACATCACAGGCATAATACAAGACATAAACATCAGAGGCATAACACCAGACATAAACATCAAAAGGAATAATACCAGACATAAACATCACATGCATAATACCAGACATAAACATTACAGGCATAATACCAGAAATAAACATCGCAGGCATAATATCAGACATAAACATCAGAGGCATAACACCAGACATAAACATCAAAGGCATAGTACCAGACATAAACATCACAGTCATAATACCAGACATAAACATCACAGGCCTAATACCAGACATAAACATCACAGGCATAATACCTGACATAAACATCACAGGCATAATACCAGACATAAACATCACAGGCATAATACCAGACATAAACGTCAGAGGCATAATTCCGGAGATAAACATCACAGGCATAATACCAGTTATAAACATCACAGGCATAACACCAGACATAAACATCACAGGCATAATACCAGACATGAAAATCACAGGCATAATACCAGACATAAACATCACAGGCATAATACCACACATAAACATCACAGGCATAACACCAGACATAAACATCACAGGCATAATACCAGACATGAACATAACAGGCATGATGCCAGATATAAACATCACAGGCATAATACCAGACATAAACGTCACACGCATAACACCAGACATAAACATCACCGGCATAATACAAGATATAAACATCACAGGCATAACACCAGACATAAACATTACAGGCATAATACCAGACATAAACATCACAATCATAATGCCAGACATAAGCATCACAGGCATAACACCAGACAAACATCACAGGCATAACACCAGACATAAACATCACAGGCATATCACCAGACATAAACATCACAGGCATAATACAAGACATAAACATCACGGGTATAATACCAGACATAAACATCACAGGCATAATACCAGACATAAACATCTCAGGCATAATTCCAGACATAAACATCACAGGCATAACACCAAATATAAACACGACAGGCATAATACCAGACATAAACATTACAGGCATAACACCAGACATAAACACCACAGGCATAATACCAGACATAAACATCTCAGGCATAATTCCAGACATAAACATCACAGGCATAACACCAGACATAAACACCACAGGCATAATACCAGACATAAACATCTCAGGCATATGCCAGACATAAACATCACAGGCATAATACTAGACATAAACATCACATTCATAACACCAGGCCTAAACATCACAGGCATAATACAAGACATAAACATCAGAGGCATAACACCAGACATAAACATCAAAAGGAATAATACCAGACATAAACATCACATGCATAATACCAGACATAAACATTATAGACATAATACCAGAAATAAACATCGCAGGCATAATATCAGACATAAACATCAGAGGCATAACACCAGAGATAAACATCAAAGGCATAGTACCAGACATAAACCTCACAGGCATAATACCAGACATAAACATCACAGGCATGATGCCAGATATAAACATCACAGGCATAATACCAGACATAAACATCACACGCATAACACCAGACATAAAGATCACAGTCATAATACCAGACATAAACATCACACGCATAACACCAGACATAAACATCACAGGCATAATACAAGACATAAACATCACAGGCATAACACCAGACATAAACATTACAGGCATAATACCAGACACAAACATCACAATCATAATGCCAGACATAAACATCACAGGCATAACACCAGACAAACATCACAGGCATAACACCAGACATAAACATCACAGGCATATCACCAGACATAAACATCACAGGCATAATTCAAGACATAAACATCACGGGTATAATTTTTTTTTTATTATCACACTGGCCGATTCCCACCAAGGCAGGGTGGCCCGAAAAAGAAAAACTTTCACCATCATTCACTCCATCACTGTCTTGCCAGAAGGGTGCTTTACCCTACAGTTTTTAAACTGCAACATTAACACCCCTCCTTCAGAGTGCAGGCACTGTACTTCCCATCTCCAGGACTCAAGTCCGGCCTGCCGGTTTCCCTGAATCCCTTCATAAATGTTACTTTGCTCACACTCCAACAGCACGTCAAGTATTAAAAACCATTTGTCTCCATTCACTCCTATCAAACACGCTCACGCATGCCTGCTGGAAGTCCAAGCCCCTCGCACACAAAACCTCCTTTACCCCCTCCCTCCAACCCTTCCTAGGCCGACCCCTACCCCGCCTTCCTTCCACTACAGACTGATACACTCTTGAAGTCATTCTGTTTCGCTCCATTCTCTCTACATGTCCGAACCACCTCAACAACCCTTCCTCAGCCCTCTGGACAACAGTTTTGGTAATCCCGCACCTCCTCCTAACTTCCAAACTACGAATTCTCTGCATTATATTCACACCACACATTGCCCTCAGACATGACATCTCCACTGCCTCCAGCCTTCTCCTCGCTGCAACATTCATCACCCACGCTTCACACCCATATAAGAGCGTTGGTAAAACTATACTCTCATACATTCCCCTCTTTGCCTCCAAGGACAAAGTTCTTTGTCTCCACAGACTCCTAAGTGCACCACTCACTCTTTTTCCCTCATCAATTCTATGATTCACCTCATCTTTCATAGACCCATCCGCTGACACGTCCACTCCCAAATATCTGAATACGTTCACCTCCTCCATACTCTCTCCCTCCAATCTGATATTCAATCTTTCATCACCTAATCTTTTTGTTATCCTCATAACCTTACTCTTTCCTGTATTCACCTTTAATTTTCTTCTTTTGCACACCCTACCAAATTCATCCACCAATCTCTGCAGCTTCTCTTCAGAATCTCCCAAGAGCACAGTGTCATCAGCAAAGAGCAGCTGTGACAACTCCCACTTTGTGTGTGATTCTTTATCTTTTAACTCCACGCCTCTTGCCAAGACCCTCGCATTTACTTCTCTTACAACCCCATCTATAAATATATTAAACAACCACGGTGACATCACACATCCTTGTCTAAGGCCTACTTTTACTGGGAAAAAATTTCCCTCTTTCCTACATACTCTAACTTGAGCCTCACTATCCTCGTAAAAACTCTTCACTGCTTTCAGTAACCTACCTCCTACACCATACACTTGCAACATCTGCCACATTGCCCCCCTATCCACCCTGTCATACGCCTTTTCCAAATCCATAAATGCCACAAAGACCTCTTTAGCCTTATCTAAATACTGTTCACTTATATGTTTCACTGTAAACACCTGGTCCACACACCCCCTGCCTTTCCTAAAGCCTCCTTGTTCATCTGCTATCCTATTCTCCGTCTTACTCTTAATTCTTTCAATTATAACTCTACCATACACTTTACCAGGTACACTCAACAGACTTATCCCCCTATAATTTTTGCACTCTCTTTTATCCCCTTTGCCTTTATACAAAGGAACTATGCATGCTCTCTGCCAATCCCTAGGTACCTTACCCTCTTCCATACATTTATTAAATAATTGCACCAACCACTCCAAAACTATATCCCCACCTGCTTTTAACATTTCTATCTTTATCCCATCAATCCCGGCTGCCTTACCCCCTTTCATTTTACCTACTGCCTCACGAACTTCCCCCACACTCACAACTGGCTCTTCCTCACTCCTACAAGATGTTATTCCTCCTTGCCCTATACACGAAATCACAGCTTCCCTATCTTCATCAACATTTAACAATTCCTCAAAATATTCCCTCCATCTTCCCAATACCTCTAACTCTCCATTTAATAACTCTCCTCTCCTATTTTTAACTGACAAATCCATTTGTTCTCTAGGCTTTCTTAACTTGTTAATCTCACTCCAAAACTTTTTCTTATTTTCAACAAAATTTGTTGATAACATCTCACCCACTCTCTCATTTGCTCTCTTTTTACATTGCTTCACCACTCTCTTAACCTCTCTCTTTTTCTCCATATACTCTTCCCTCCTTGCATCACTTCTACTCTGTAAAAACTTCTCATATGCTAACTTTTTCTCCCTTACTACTCTCTTTACATCATCATTCCACCAATCGCTCCTCTTCCCTCCTGCACCCACTTTCCTGTAACCACAAACTTCTGCTGAACACTCTAACACTACATTTTTAAACCTACCCCATACCTCTTCGACCCCATTGCCTATGCTCTCATTAGCCCATCTATCCTCCAATAGCTGTTTATATCTTACCCTAACTGCCTCCTCTTTTAGTTTATAAACCTTCACCTCTCTCTTCCCTGATGCTTCTATTCTCCTTGTATCCCATCTACCTTTTACTCTCAGTGTAGCTACAACTAGAAAGTGATCTGATATATCTGTGGCCCCTCTATAAACATGTACATCCTGAAGTCTACTCAACAGTCTTTTATCTACCAATACATAATCCAACAAACTACTGTCATTTCGCCCTACATCATATCGTGTATACCTATTTATCCTCTTTTTCTTAAAATATGTATTACCTATAACTAAACCCCTTTCTATACAAAGTTCAATCAAAGGGCTCCCATTATCATTTACACCTGGCACCCCAAACTTACCTACCACACCCTCTCTAAAAGTTTCTCCTACTTTAGCATTCAGGTCCCCTACCACAATTACTCTCTCACTTGGTTCAAAGGCTCCTATACATTCACTTAACATCTCCCAAAATCTCTCTCTCTCCTCTGCATTCCTCTCTTCTCCAGGTGCATACACGCTTATTATGACCCACTTCTCGCATCCAACCTTTACTTTAATCCACATAATTCTTGAATTTACACATTCATATTCTCTTTTCTCCTTCCATAACTGATCATTTAACATTACTGCTACCCCTTCCTTTGCTCTAACTCTCTCAGATACTCCAGATTTAATCCCATTTATTTCCCCCCACTGAAACTCTCCTACCCCCTTCAGCTTTGTTTCGCTTAGAGCCAGGACATCCAACTTCTTTTCAGACATAAACATCACAGGCATAATACCAGACATGAACATCACAGGCATAATACCAGACATAAACATCAGAGGCCTAATACCAGACATAAACATTAGAGGCATAACACCAGACATAAACATCACAGGCATAATTCCAGACATAAGCATCACAGGGATATTTCCAGACATAAACATCACAGGCATAATACCTGACATAAACATCACAGGCATAATACCAGACATATACATCACAGGCCTAACATCAGACATAAACATCACAGACATATTACCAGACATAAACATCACAGACATAATACCAGAAGTGAACATCACAGGCATAATACCAGATATAAACATCAGAGGCATAATACCAGACATAAACATCACAGTCATAATACCACACATAAACATCACAGGCATAATATCAGACATAAACTTCACAGGCATAATACCAGACATAAACATCACAGGCATAATACCAGATATATACATCACAGGCCTAACATCAGACATAAACATCACAGGCATATTACTTGACATAAACATCACAGACATAATACCAGACGTGAACATTAGAGGCATAACACCAGACATAAACATCACAGGCATAATTCCAGACATAAGCATCACAGGCATATTTCCAGACATAAACATCACAGGCATAATACCTGACATAAACATCACAGGCATAATATCAGACATATACATCACAGGCCTAACATCAGACATAAACATCACAGACATATTACCAGACATAAACATCACAGACATAATACCAGAAGTGAACATCACAGGCATAATACCAGATATAAACATCAGAGGCATAATACCAGACATAAACATCACAGTCATAATACCAGACATAAACATCACAGGCATAATACCAGACATAAACATCACTGGCATAATACCAGACATAAACATCACAGGCATAATACCAGATATAAACATCACAGGCATAATACCTGACGTGAACATCACAGGCATAATACCAGACATAAACATCGTAGGCATAATACCAGACATAAACATCACAGGCATAATACCAGACATAAACATCACAGACATAATACCAGACATAAACATCACAGGCATAATACCAGACATAAACGTCACAGGCATAATACCAGACATAAACATCACAGGCATAATGCCAGACTTAAACATCACAGGCATAACACCAGACCTAAACATCAGAGGCATAACACCAGACATAAACATCACAGGCATAATACCAGACATAAACATGACATGCATAATACCAGATATAAACATCACAGGCATAATACCACACATAAACATCACAGGCATAACACCAGACATAAATATCACAGGCATAATACCAGACATAAACATCACAGGCATATTACCAGACATAAACACCACAGACATAATACCAGACGTGAACATCACAGGCATAATACCAGACATAAACATCACAGGCATAATACCAGACATAAACATCACAGGCATATTACCAGACATAAACACCACAGGCATAATACCAGACATAAACATCTCTATGACATTCCCCATGTCCGGCTAAATCAATACAAAAATTCAATGTACATAAAAGGGTCTAAAATTTGGAACTCCCGCCGGAAAATTCTTCATCTACGGAACAAGCTGATGAATGTGTTTTTTTTAATAATAAAATAGAAAATACTTACAGAATCGTCTTTGTTAAAAAAAAGGAAAAACACAATGTTGAAAAAATTATTTGGAAAAAAATTTAATAGGCCTACGCTACATTGCCTACATCATTTTATTTCTGAAGCCGATAGATGATTTCTACAGGTAAGAAACATTAGTTTGGGAGTAATGAAACTTAAAGTTATAAATGTGTCACTTCTTGTGGCACCTGTATCTGAGCGGTCTAAATGTGTCACTTCTTGTGGCACCTGTGTCTGAGCGGTCTAAATGTGTCACTTCTTGTGGCACCTGTATCTGAGCGGTCTAAATGTGTCACTTCTTGTGGCACCTGTGTCTGAGCGGTCTAAATGTGTCACTTCTTGTGGCACCTGTGTGTCACTTCTTGTGGCACCTGTGTCTGAGCGGTCTAAATGTGTCACTTCTTGTGGCACCTGTGTCTGAGCGGTCTAAATGTGTCACTTCTTGTGGCACCTGTGTCTGAGCGGTCTAAATGTGTCACTTCTTGTGGCACCTGTGTCTGAGCGGTCTAAATGTGTCACTTCTTGTGGCACCTGTGTCTGAGCGGTCTAAATGTGTCACTTCTTGTGGCACCTGTGTCTGAGCGGTCTAAATGTGTCACTTCTTGTGGCACCTGTGTCTGAGCGGTCTAAATGTGTCACTTCTTGTGGCACCTGTGTCTGAGCGGTCTAAATGTGTCACTTCTTGTGGCACCTGTGTCTGAGCGGTCTAAATGTGTCACTTCTTGTGGCACCTGTGTCTGAGCGGTCTAAATGTGTCACTTCTTGTGGCACCTGTGTCTGAGCGGTCTAAATGTGTCACTTCTTGTGGCACCTGTGTCTGAGCGGTCTAAATGTGTCACTTCTTGTGGCACCTGTGTCTGAGCGGTCTAAATGTGTCACTTCTTGTGGCACCTGTGTCTGAGCGGTCTAAATGTGTCACTTCTTGTGGCACCTGTGTCTGAGCGGTCTAAATGTGTCACTTCTTGTGGCACCTGTGTCTGAGCGGTCTAAATGTGTCACTTCTTGTGGCACCTGTGTCTGAGCGGTCTAAATGTGTCACTTCTTGTGGCACCTGTGTCTGAGCGGTCTAAATGTGTCACTTCTTGTGGCACCTGTCTGTCTGAGCGGTCTAAATGTGTCACTTCTTGTGGCACCTGTGTCTGAGCGGTCTAAATGTGTCACTTCTTGTGGCACCTGTGTCTGAGCGGTCTAAATGTGTCACTTCTTGTGGCACCTGTCTGAGCGGTCTAAATGTGTCACTTCTTGTGGCACCTGTGTCTGAGCGGTCTAAATGTGTCACTTCTTGTGGCACCTGTGTCTGAGCGGTCTAAATGTGTCACTTCTTGTGGCACCTGTGTCTGAGCGGTCTAAATGTGTCACTTCTTGTGGCACCTGTGTCTGAGCGGTCTAAATGTGTCACTTCTTGTGGCACCTGTGTCTGAGCGGTGTCACTAAGCGGTCTAAATGTGTCACTTCTTGTGGCACCTGTGTCTGAGCGGTCTAAATGTGTCACTTCTTGTGGCACCTGTGTCTGAGCGGTCTAAATGTGTCACTTCTTGTGGCACTTCTGTCTGAGCGGTCTAAATGTGTCACTTCTTGTGGCACCTGTGTCTGAGCGGTCTAAATGTGTCACTTCTTGTGGCACCTGTGTCTGAGCGGTCTAAATGTGTCACTTCTTGTGGCACCTGTGTCTGAGCGGTCTAAATGTGTCACTTCTTGTGGCACCTGTGTCTGAGCGATCTAAATGTGTCACTTCTTGTGGCACCTGTGTCTGAGCGATCTAAATGTGTCACTTCTTGTGGCAAAAATGTGTCACTTCTTGTGGCACCTGTGTCTGAGCGGTCTAAATGTGTCACTTCTTGTGGCACCTGTGTCTGAGCGGTCTAAATGTGTCACTTCTTGAGGCACCTGGCTGACCTGTGTCTGAGCGAGCGGTCTAAATGTGTCACTTCTTGTGGCACCTGTGTCTGAGCGAGCGGTCTAAATGTGTCACTTCTTGTGGCACCTGTGTCTGAGCGGTCTAAATGTGTCACTTCTTGTGGCACCTGTGTCTGAGCGATCTAAATGTGTCACTTCTTGTGGCACCTGTGTCTGAGCGGTCTAAATGTGTCACTTCTTGTGGCACCTGTGTCTGAGCGGTCTAAATGTGTCACTTCTTGAGGCACCTGTGTCTGAGCGGTCTAAATGTGTCACTTCTTGTGGCACCTGTGTCTGAGCGGTCTAAATGTGTCACTTCTTGTGGCACCTGTGTCTGAGCGATCTAAATGTGTCACTTCTTGTGGCACCTGTGTCTGAGCGGTCTAAATGTGTCACTTCTTGTGGCACCTGTGTCTGAGCGGTCTAAATGTGTCACTTCTTGTGGCACCTGTGTCTGAGCGGTCTAAATGTGTCACTTCTTGTGGCACCTGTGTCTGAGCGGTCTAAATGTGTCACTTCTTGAGGCACCTGTGTCTGAGCGGTCTAAATGTGTCACTTCTTGTGGCACCTGTGTCTGAGCGGTCTAAATGTGTCACTTCATTTGGCACCTGTGTCTGAGCGATCTAAATGTGTCACTTCTTGTGGCACCTGTGTCTGAGCGGTCTAAATGTGTCACTTCATTTGGCACCTGTGTCTGAGCGATCTAAATGTGTCACTTCTTGTGGCACCTGTGTCTGAGCGGTCTAAATGTGTCACTTCTTGTGGCACCTGTGTCTGAGCGGTCTAAATGTGTCACTTCTTGTGGCACCTGTGTCTGAGCGGTCTAAATGTGTCACTTCTTGAGGCACCTGTGTCTGAGCGGTCTAAATGTGTCACTTCTTGTGGCACCTGTGTCTGAGCGGTCTAAATGTGTCACTTCTTGTGGCACCTGTGTCTGAGCGGTCTAAATGTGTCACTTCTTGTGGCACCTGTGTCTGAGCGGTCTAAATGTGTCACTTCTTGTGGCACCTGTGTCTGAGCGGTCTAAATGTGTCACTTCTTGTGGCACCTGTGTCTGAGCGGTCTAAATGTGTCACTTCTTGTGGCACCTGTGTCTGAGCGGTCTAAATGTGTCACTTCTTGTGGCACCTGTGTCTGAGCGGTCTAAATGTGTCACTTCTTGAGGCACCTGTGTCTGAGCGGTCTAAATGTGTCACTTCTTGTGGCACCTGTGTCTGAGCGGTCTAAATGTGTCACTTCATTTGGCACCTGTGTCTGAGCGATCTAAATGTGTCACTTCTTGTGGCACCTGTGTCTGAGCGGTCTAAATGTGTCACTTCATTTGGCACCTGTGTCTGAGCGATCTAAATGTGTCACTTCTTGTGGCACCTGTGTCTGAGCGGTCTAAATGTGTCACTTCTTGTGGCACCTGTGTCTGAGCGGTCTAAATGTGTCACTTCTTGTGGCACCTGTGTCTGAGCGGTCTAAATGTGTCACTTCTTGAGGCACCTGTGTCTGAGCGGTCTAAATGTGTCACTTCTTGTGGCACCTGTGTCTGAGCGGTCTAAATGTGTCACTTCATTTGGCACCTGTGTCTGAGCGATCTAAATGTGTCACTTCTTGTGGCACCTGTGTCTGAGCGGTCTAAATGTGTCACTTCATTTGGCACCTGTGTCTGAGCGATCTAAATGTGTCACTTCTTGTGGCACCTCTGTCTGAGCGGTCTAAATGGGTCACTTCTTGTGGCACCTGTGTCTGAGCGGTCTAAATGTGTCACTTCTTGTGGCACCTGTGTCTGAGCGGTCTAAATGTGTCACTTCATTTGGCACCTGTGTCTGAGCGATCTAAATGTGTCACTTCTTGTGGCACCTGTGTCTGAGCGGTCTAAATGTGTCACTTCATTTGGCACCTGTGTCTGAGCGATCTAAATGTGTCACTTCTTGTGGCACCTGTGTCTGAGCGGTCTAAATGTGTCACTTCTTGTGGCACCTGTGTCTGAGCGGTCTAAATGTGTCACTTCATTTGGCACCTGTGTCTGAGCGATCTAAATGTGTCACTTCTTGTGGCACCTGTGTCTGAGCGGTCTAAATGTGTCACTTCTTGTGGCACCTGTGTCTGAGCGGTCTAAATGTGTCACTTCTTGTGGCACCTGTGTATGAGCGGTCTAAATGTGTCACTTCTTGTGGCACCTGTGTCTGAGCGGTCTAAATGTGTCACTTCTTGTGGTACCTGTGTCTGCGCGGTCTAAATGTGTCACTTCTTGTGGCACCTGTGTCTGTGCGGTCTAAATGTGTCACTTCTTGTGGCACCTGTGTCTGAGCGGTCTAAATGAGTGACTTCTTGCGGCACCTGTGTCTGAACGGTCTAAATGTGTCACTTCTTGTGGCACCTGTGTCTGAGCGGTCTAAATGTGTCACTTCTTGTGGCACCTGTGTCTGAGCGGTCTAAATGTGTCACTTCTTGTGGCACTTCTGTCTGAGCGGTCTAAATGTGTCACTTCTTGTGGCATCTGTGTCTGAGCGGTCTAAATGTGTCACTTCTTGTGGCACCTGTGTCTGAGCGGTGTAAATGTGTCACTTCTTGTGGTACCTGTGTCTGCGCGGTCTAAATGTGTCACTTCTTGTGGCACCTGTGTCTGTGCGGTCTAAATGTGTCACTTCTTGTGGCACCTGTGTCTGAGCGGTCTAAATGAGTGACTTCTTTCGGCACCTGTGTCTGAACGGTCTAAATGTGTCACTTCTTGTGGCACCTGTGTCTGAACGGTCTAAATGTGTCACTTCTTTTGGCACCTGTGTCTGAGCGGTGTAAATGTGTCACTTCTTGTGGCACCTGTGTCTGTGCGGTCTAAATGTGTCACTTCTTTTGGCACCTGTGTCTGAGCGGTCTAAATGTGTCACTTCTTGTGGCACCTGAGTCTGAGCGGTCTAAATGAGTCACTTCTTGCGGCACCTGTGTCTGAACGGTCTAAATGTGTCACTTCTTGTGTCACATGTGTCTGTGCGGTCTAAATGTGTCACTACACACACAAATAACCCGCACATAAAAGAGAGAAGCTTACGACGACGTTTCGGTCCGACTTGGACCATTGACAAAGTCACACTAACAGAGGTGGAGCAGGACGGCTATATATAGGCAGGAAGAGGTAGTAGTAGTAGTAGTAGTAGTAGTAGTAGTAGTAGTAGTAGTAGTAGTAGTAGTAGTAGTAGTAGTAGTAGTAGTAGTAGTAGTAGTAGTAGTAGTAGTAGTAGTAGTACAAGAATTGTATATAATACCGACAGGATGAAATTAAGACACATGCACAACACCCGGGCATCCCCATCGTAGACGTCTCGCCATCCAGCCAGCCACTGGATGGCGAAACGTCCACAACAAAGACAACCAGACGCCGCACATGTGTCTTAATTTCAACAGTAGTTGTAGTAGAAGAAGAAGAGGTAGTAGTAGTGGTAGCGGAAGAAGTGGGAAATAAGGAAGACGAGCCAGTCAAATACAAAGGAAGGGGAGCACTGCAAGAGAGCTAGATACCCACAGAGGGAGAGCAAGCGCACCGAGGTGCGTGAAAGGGGAAGTGGTGAAATAAAATAAATGAAGAAGGAACAGAAACACGAGACAGAAGAGAGAAAGACAACCCAGAGGAGAAAATGAGAGAGGAAAGGGGAAGAGGAAGAAGAAAAAGAAAAAGTGAGGATTCAGGTTAAGTCACGGGTGTTCTGAAGTTTGGAGCATTTTACAATGTAATGGGAGAGGAAGGTATCTACAGAGACGAAGCCAGGGCTAAGGTTCATACAAGGAAAGTTGTGTATTAGAGAGGATTCAACTAGACGGCGACTGTTCGAGTTGGAAGTAGGGAAGACAGTTTTAGCAGAAGACCAGTCAATAGGATGGCTATGATCTCTGACGTGACAGAAAAGAGTATTGTTAGTGTCGGCAAGCCTAACACTATTTTTGTGCTCCCTAAGTCTGTCAGAAAGAGAGCACAAAAATAGTGTTAGGCTTGCCGACACTAACAATGCTCTTTTCTGTCACGTCAGAGATCATAGCCATCCTGTTAGGTAAGACACATATGCAACAGTTAGGTATCTTTATTTCGAAACGTTTCGCCTACACAGTAGGCTTCTTCAGTCGAGTACAGAAAAGTTGATAGAAGCAGAAGATACTTGAAGACGATGTAATCAGTCCATCACCCTTAAAGTTTTGAGGTGGTCAGTCCCTCAGTCTGGAGAAGAGCATTGTTCCGTTGTCTGAAACAATATGAAGTTGAAGTGACAGAATGGGGCCTTATATAGTGCCAGGAGGTGAGACGTAGGTTGCTTTGGGAGGGCAGGTCCCTCTCAAACCCAGCCGTTCTCACTAGTAGAGGTTGTCGAAGTTGATGGTCTGTACCAAGATACCCTTGTGTTGCAGTGTCTGACAGAATGAACATTAAAATGGTATAAAATACCGACAGATTGTTAGGTAAGACACATATGCAACAGTTAGGTATCTTTATTTCGAAACGTTTCGCCTACACAGTAGGCTTCTTCAGTCGAGTACAGAAAAGTTGATAGAAGCAGAAGATACTTGAAGACGATGTAATCAGTCCATCACCCTTAAAGTTTTGAGGTGGTCAGTCCCTCAGTCTGGAGAAGAGCATTGTTCCGTTGTCTGAAACAATATGAAGTTGAAGTGACAGAATGGGGCCTTATATAGTGCCAGGAGGTGAGACGTAGGTTGCTTTGGGAGGGCAGGTCCCTCTCAAACCCAGCCGTTCTCACTAGTAGAGGTTGTCGAAGTTGATGGTCTGTACCAAGATACCCTTGTGTTGCAGTGTCTGACAGAATGAACATTAAAATGGTATAAAATACCGACAGATTGTTAGGTAAGACACATTGTTAGGTAAGACAACCTCTACTAGTGAGAACGGCTGGGTTTGAGAGGGACCTGCCCTCCCAAAGCAACCTACGTCTCACCTCCTGGCACTATATAAGGCCCCATTCTGTCACTTCAACTTCATATTGTTTCAGACAACGGAACAATGCTCTTCTCCAGACTGAGGGACTGACCACCTCAAAACTTTAAGGGTGATGGACTGATTACATCGTCTTCAAGTATCTTCTGCTTCTATCAACTTTTCTGTACTCGACTGAAGAAGCCTACTGTGTAGGCGAAACGTTTCGAAATAAAGATACCTAACTGTTGCATATGTGTCTTACCTAACAATCTGTCGGTATTTTATACCATTTTAATGTTCATTCTGTCAGACACTGCAACACAAGGGTATCTTGGTACAGACCATCAACTTCGACAACCTCTACTAGTGAGAACGGCTGGGTTTGAGAGGGACCTGCCCTCCCAAAGCAACCTACGTCTCACCTCCTGGCACTATATAAGGCCCCATTCTGTCACTTCAACTTCATATTGTTTCAGACAACGGAACAATGCTCTTCTCCAGACTGAGGGACTGACCACCTCAAAACTTTAAGGGTGATGGACTGATTACATCGTCTTCAAGTATCTTCTGCTTCTATCAACTTTTCTGTACTCGACTGAAGAAGCCTACTGTGTAGGCGAAACGTTTCGAAATAAAGATACCTAACTGTTGCATATGTGTCTTACCTAACAATCTGTCGGTATTTTATACCATTTTAATGTTCATAGCTATCCTATTGACTGGTCTTCTGCTAAAACTGTCTTCCCTACTTCCAACTCGAACAGTCGCCGTCTAGTTGAATCCTCTCTAATACACAACTTTCCTTGTATGAACCTTAGCCCTGGCTTCGTCTCTGTAGATACCTTCCTCTCCCATTACATTGTAAAATGCTCCAAACTTCAGAACACCCGTGACTTAACCTGAATCCTCACTTTTTCTTTTTTTTTTCTTCTCCCTCTTCCCCTTTCCTCTCTCCTTTTCTCCTCTGGGTTGTCTTTCTCTCTCCTGTCTCGTGTTTCTGTTCCTTCTTCATTTATTTTATTTCACCACTTCCCCTTTCACGCACCTCGGTGCGCTTGCTCTCCCTCTGTGGGTATCTAGCTCTCTTGCAGTGCTCCCCTTCCTTTGTATTTGACTGGCTCGTCTTCCTTATTTCCCACTTCTTCCGCTACCACTACTACTACCTCTTCTTCTTCTACTACAACTACTGTTGAAATTAAGACACATGTGCGGCGTCTGGTTGTCTTTGTTGTGGACGTTTCGCCATCCAGTGGCTGGCTGGATGGCGAGACGTCTACGATGGGGATGCCCGGGTGTTGTGCATGTGTCTTAATTTCATCCTGTCGGTATTATATACAATTCTTGTACTACTACTACTACTACTACTACTACTACTACCTCTTCCTGCCTATATATAGCCGTCCTGCTCCACCTCTGTTAGTGTGACTTTGTCAATGGTCCAAGTCGGACCGAAACGTCGTCGTAAGCTTCTCTCTTTTGTGTACGAATGGTATATAATACCGACAAGATGAGATTAAGACACATGTGCAACATCTGGGTATCTTTATTGTAGACGTTTCGCCATCCAGTGGCTTTATCAATACAAATTCTAGGACAGACACATGTGCAACTCTTGGGTATCTTTATTGAGGAAACGTGGAAATATAAACTCAAATGCAGTATAATGTGATCCTTTATTGACAACGTTTCACCCACACAGTGGGCTTTCTCAAGTCACACACGGATCTACCTGGGGTTGGAAGGTACGAGAGTATTTATAGTCAGAATGTTGAGGTCAGGTGAAGAATGCTGCATCTGATGATCTACCGGGTGGGGTTATAGAGTCTTGGGTAGCTTGGCAGGGGTATTGGACAAGTTGTAGACCTTCTGCAGTGTTCTATGTTCTTATGTGGGATAGCGATGAAGAAGTTTCTTGGCGAGTGGTTCAGCTCGCTATAACATAGCTGAACCACTCGCCAAGAAACTCCCCTGCCAAGCTACCCAAGACTCTATAACCCCACCCGGTAGATCATCAGATGCAGCATTCTTCACCTGACCTCAACATTCTGACTATAAATACTCTCGTGCCTTCCAACCCCAGGTAGATCTGTGTGTGACTTGAGAAAGTCCACTGTGTGGGTGAAACGTTGTCAATAAAGGATCACATTATACTGCATTTGTGTTTATATTTCCATTGTGTCGGTATTTTATACCATTTATTACCATTGAGGAAACGTTTCGCCACACAGTGGCTTCATCAGTCCATACGTAGGAGAAACTTGAAGAACAGGAGGAGAATGAGGTAATCAGTCCCTCAACCTGGAGTCGATGTGTTCAGTCCATCAATCTTGAATAGAATACGGCATATCAGCGGAGAAGCAGCTTATAAACCATATGGCAGGAGAGGTGCAGCAGTCATAGGTCGTGTCACATTTGTTCAATGTGGAAGTAGGTTGTGCCCAAGAATTAGGCAAGCGAAGAATTGTGATGAATGGTTTGAAAAACCGACAAGTTGACGATTGAGACACTTATGCAGCATATGGAAATCTTTATTCAGGAAACGTTTCGCCACACAGTGGCTTCATCAGTCCAATACAAAGAGGAAGGCGTAAGGAGAGGAGGAGAATGAGGTAATCAGTCCCTCAACCTGGAGTCGATGTGTTCAGTCCATCAATCTTGTAGAATGTACAGCATAGGGCCGTAGACGTGGCTTATATACTGTAGTGAGGTGACGTGAAGCAGATGGAGGC